>NC_050180.1:26357176-26632176 GCF_008315115.2 Sander lucioperca
GAACCACTAAATCAGCGGATTATTGAATGGAGTTTGGTGCAGTTGGACAACAGGCGCTCGCGGGACTCTTAGCTTAGCGTGCTAACGTTATAAGTTGTCCCGTTGGCTTAAGGCTGAAGGTGTCACGTTCACTCACGTTTATACTCGGCCATGAGTCTCTTCAGCGCGGTGCCGGCCATCGCGGTGCTTTAACGGAAAACAGAAAATAAAATTCAGCTCCGAGTTGTAACGTTACTCATGGATGTGTTACTTTTCTCTAACCTGTCGTCACCACAGCTGATCCATCCAGCGTTTCCTGTTGTTTGTGTGTGAGTGTGAGCTCACAGCGCCCCCTGCTGGCCAACTGCAGCAACAATCGCAGCAGAAACGGGGGCTGCAATGTAACCCTATGAGGCAAATGTTGAGCGTCAGTTAGCGTCCACTAAAAATGCTTTCTTTTTTGCCTCTGGCAATGCGAGACTACATCACGGCAGCAAGTCATTTTTTGGAAGTCCAAGTCAAGTCTCAAGTCTTTTGCCATCTGATCTGTCCCTAACACTGCATTGTTAAATCTTATGAATTCAAAGCATGTCCTGTAGCTACCATCCATACAGTACAGTATTAAAATCAGTAGTGGGATACCTTTATGGGGTCTACTTAACACATCCCTCTAGCCCTCTGACCTGGTGAAATATTAACCTAAGTCTGTCACATCATATGGATACAACTATAAAGATACAATGTGCCTGTTCCCAGCATTAGCACAACACTTTGTGATGGTTAGCTTGTTACCTGTGGTGATATATGCTAAATGTAACGTCTCTTTCACTAAAAACAATGTCTAATGTAGAAGTGGAAATCAAGAGAATAGTGGCAGCGCCACACCAGTTACAGAACATGCATCTCAGTGTCAGTCCAAATTACGCACAATAAGCTGTTTGAACTCACTGATGTAATGCCATTTATTTATTTTCTAAGTGTTAGTACACTCAGTGAAACTGAGTCCAGCGCGAGGGAGACCTGACTCAGAGGAGGAGAGGTTAGTGAGGCCAGCGTCTCCACGCATGGATGAAATAATGAAATAGTAAATAGGACTACAGTAATAGAAATATGTGCAGAATTAAGACAGTCAAGACGGCCCAGTGTTTGGTGGACCGGGTACACCTTGTTCACTTAATAGCTTCCAAATCATCCACGGGATCAATTATGCATCACATGAGTTTGCCCCCCCGACACAGCGTTTGTTCCTGGGGAGATGGATCCCTGCGTCCCAAATCCTGTGCGCCATTTATGTCTGAGCCTCAGCAACTACTAACTATAAAGATACAATGAGCCTGTTCCCAGCATTAGCACAACACTTAGCGATGGTTAGCTTGTTACCTGTGGCGATATATGCTAAATGTAACGTCTCTGTCACTGCCCGATGTGAGTCAAGTGCAGATGTGAGTCGCGCATGCGTCACTTTGCGACAAGTCGCCTACAAGATGCTAACTGCTTTTTGAGCTAACACACAGTCTATGAGCTAACGTTAGCAATCAAACAATCATAGATAGCTAAAACGTTTTTGAAATGACTGCTGCTGCTGCTGGCTACAAGTTAGCAGTCAAACACAATAAAGGCTGTCACTTAATGGCGTTTTGAGCTAACGTTAGCAATCAAACAGTCATAGATAGCTAAAACGTTTTTGAAATGACTGCTAGCTAAAAGTTAGCAATCAAACACAACAAAGGCCGTCACTTGAATGGCATTTTGAGCTAACGTTAGCAACCAAACAGTCATAGATAGCTACAACGTTTTTGAAATGATTACCATCTTCTGTTATTGTATGTAAAGAGAAACGTTTATTATTTTATAGATTTTACAAATTTCAGTATGACACGTTATGCCGTAAACAGTTTAAATCTGAGCATGCGCGACTCACATCTGCACTCGACTCACATCGGGCAGTGACAGTTTCTTTCACATTATCCAGTGACTGACCTATCTGGATGCGTTTGGAGATGCCACACTCGGTGCCACACACCTTGCATGTAGCTGTTGGCTTGCTGCCACTGTTTACCAAGTTATTGAAAGCAAAACTAATGACAAAAGGCACTTGGTGTCGCCATGTCAATATATTTTTTTTTTATGTGAGTGCGCGCACATAAGGCATAACGCATGTGTTACGTTGCACATTATGGCAAAGGGCAGGGGACATGCAGCTCGTCATACGTTTCCCCAACGTATATGCACCAATAAAAGAAAATAGAAATACATTAATAAATTTAAAAAAAAAAACAACATAAATTTAGATTTAAAAAGCAATAATTGCATGAAAACAGGTTGTTGACGAGTCTCGAAGCTCGAGTCTGAAGTCTTTTGGGTCGAGACGCAAGTCAAGTCTGAAGTCTTTTGGGTCGAGTCCGAGTCAAGTCTGAAGTCAGCTGTTTGTGCGACTTAAGTGCGACTCGAGTCCGAGTCTCAGACTCAAGTCCCCGTCTCTGCATCACGGTAGACCTCACATGGTCTGCTAACATTTCTGCCAGGTGAAGAAGGCCCAGCAAAGTCTTAACTTCCTTAGGAAGCTTAAACACCTTCCACCTGTTTCCTTTACAGGTTCCACGCTCCGAACCGTAGTTGGAAGCGAGCTGGTCTCAACCTAATAACTTGGCTCGTGACAGGTAACTTGCGTCTAGTGGTCCGGGTTAATAGAGCCGAAGCACAAAACAGTGAGGAGTCGGTTGGTTGCAGCAATGAACTCTGGCTTTATTACTCATAGTGGTACACATTCACGGGCATAAAAAGGCACTTTGCTTGCTAACAGTCGGCTGGAGCGTGGACTACGTTACCACTACATTCGCACCGTAGACTCAGACTGATTCCTACGCTATACTTTGTTTTCACTACCCAGAACACACCTGCCCCACTACGTCACACATACACATTTTTCCAACAAGCCGCCAGGGGGAGACAGAGATTGCAACACACCGCAGCTGCTGGTGAACTTTTATGGTGCCACCATAGAGAGCCTCCTAACTGTAATGGAATATTAACTAATGCATTTACTCAATGAAACTTATGTGCAGATATAACTTTTGAATTTGTGTCTGTGTGTACGTGGTTGTACTCTGAATGAACTTGCGACGTGGCAGTGGCTGTACTTTAGGTGAACTTGTGCTAAACGTGGCAGTTCAATGATAGGATAAGTAATAGGGAAAGTCCCGTTTAGTATAAACGGTGACTTATGACACAGGATTAGTTCAATCTGCCAGCAAGACATATTATTGACCTTTGCATATGGCCTGATGGGCCTCAGATGTATGAAACGTATATTTTTCAACATATAAGGGGGATAACTTTGATAAGTATAACTGATGCCATTTACTGTGAACAAGTTATCTATTCATTGTAGAATCAAACCATACAGACTGTTATGATATATAAACTGGGTTTGTATACTGAATGTCAGTTGAAACTTCTGTTGCTGTGCTGTGTTCACTGCGCTGGACTTTCGCTCCATACTCGCATGTATTCTTATTCCTCTTTATTTCAAAGTGTTTCCGTTCAGATTTCCACCACACTAACCTACTCCTGCACAGTGTGGTACGGAAGCTGCACTAAGGAGGATCAGCGGCATCTGCAGCGGGTCATCGGGACCTCACTACCACCATCTGCAGGACATCTACACTGGCCAACTGAAAAAGAAAGCCAGCTGTACAATAAAGGACCCATCCCACTCTGGACAATGCCTGCTCTCACCCCTCCCTTCCGAGAGAAGGTACAAAGCAATAAAATGTAAAACAAATGAGCTGAAAATCAGCTTCTTTCCCCAGAGCTGTAGACACTCAACCTGTGTAGACTTCATTAAATAAATTAAAGGCATCTATATGTTGTCTAGAACTCGGTGAAGGAAGTATTCAGATACTTTACTTAAGTAAAAGTACTAATACCACACTATAAACATACTCTGTTACAAGTAAAAGTCCTGCATTAAAAATGTTACTTAAGTAAAAGTGGAAGTATCGTCATGAAAATCTACTTAAAGTATTAAAAGTAAAAAAGAATCCTCCCATTGTAGAAAGTGTAAAGGATCCAACCAGTTGTGTGTTTAATGGTCTAATCATCTCAGCTGGACTTGTAGTTGTTATATTGTTGGCTAGTTTCATTTATAATAAAACATCAGATTTTATAAACTACACATGTTTTGTGTGCAGAAATCTTAATGTGTAAAGTAACTAGTAACTAAAGCTGTAACAGATGAATGTAGTGGAGTAAAAAGTACAATATTTCTCTCTGAAATGTAGCAGAGTAGAAGTAGAAAGTGGCATGAAAAGAAAAGACTCAAGTAAAGTACAAGTACCTCAACATCTGGACTGAAGTAGTTATATTCCACCACTGGTCTAGACAAAGACATTCTTTTTTTTTTTATTCACAATTTAACACAATATAAATATCACAGACATACTCCAAAACACAGCCACACAAAACAATATGGACAAAACAGAAATAATAATAATAATAATAATAATAATAATAATAATAATAATAATAATCCTACGCTACCACAGTCTGTGGGTTATCCATTATTCAATGTGAATTTGTCATTTTACAGTCTTTATATAATTCAGTACTAAGGAAATTTTGCAGTCTTGAATGCCGTTTACTTCATCTTGAATTGCTTTATGAATCTTCTCCCAAAAGGATTAAACAGCTTTACAATGCCAAAATAAATGCATAAATGTTCCTGATTCAGTTCCACATTTTCTACACATAGGAGAATTTGTATCATCAAATGTATTAAGCTTCACTGGAGTTATAGAGTATTTATACAGGAATTTATAATTAGTTTCCTTAACTTTAATGTTTGTAGTCAAAGGTGAGGTCAATTCTGTGCACAGAGTTAGCAATTATTTTTCACTGAACTTTTTAAGCTCTAGTTCTCAAAGAAGAAAAAGAGTTCTGTGAAGTTTCAGACATAATTCTATACAAGTGTAGATATCTTCCCCTTAAGGGAAGTAGCAGAGATAATACATTGTTCCAGCTCAGTGGGATAGAGTCTAAATCATCCCTTTTATGTAAAGATTCAATGATGTGACGAACCTGCAAGTATTTAAAAAAGTCTGTTCTAGGAATTTGTTATTCTGCACAAATAGCAGTAAAGGATTTAACGGACTCAGAGTCTTCATCAAACATATCCGAAAAAGTTTTCAAACCATGAAGTGACCAGTTTCGAAAGTCAGTTTGAGAGAGAGCTAGAAAGTCGGGGTTAAATGCAATTCAATCAGGAGAGACAGTTTGCAGAATGCAAAATGTTTTAATGTACAAGAGCATAATCTGAACAGTGTATTGGAGATTGAACTCCATCATTATATTAATACATTTGATATATTAATACATTTAATATACGGGTAGGGAACCATGATGTAACCCCCAAAACATGACTGAAATTGGAACATGAAGGAAATAGTACACACGGAAATTAAATACGATTTTAATTTATGAAATATGTAGCTTACCTCCGTGTGGCACGGATCTGAAACAGAAAAGCAAATGCAGTGATCCGTACCCGAAACAGCATGCGAATTACTGCCCGTATTTCGGTCATCGGTGACTCAGGCCGGCATACTCGGCATTCCTGCCGGTGCGGAAACTCAGGCCGGCAAACACAGCATCTCTGCCGGTATGGCAAATCGGGCCGGCATACGTGGCATCTCCACCGGTACGCAACTCAGCCTGGTACATAGAATGAAACATAGCTCCCGTATTTGTTTTTAATTAAATCTATTGATTAGGCTATCTATTTTAAGTACTATATGAACAGGAAATTCCCGTCGAAGTGAACGCTAACTGAAGAATTACACCACCACCGGTTATATGCTGTTACGGCAACTCGGCCGGTAAACATGAAAGAAAACAAGGCATCTCTGCCGTTTACGGCAATGTAGCCGTAAACATAAACCATCTTCTTTGTACCATTACACTTATATCTCTAGTTCGACATGAACGGGATTGCTCCGTGGATGTGAGACATGCCACCCGTGGCCCAATAAAAACACCGCCACAGGTTATACCAAGCTTAACGGATTACGGCTTTAGGGATCGTTGATTGGTGAGGACGACGTTGACGTCAGGAAGAATGTATGAAGAGTAAGCCGAAGAAGACCACTGACCCAGCCTTTGCAGCGAGGTCCGAGACATTCCTTCATTGGCCGCCATGGTTGCAGCCCCTATCCTGAATGAATGCCCTGAATAATGCTGCGGTGAAATGCCAGATTTGAGGAGAACTGCTTTCAGATGTTGCCTAAACCACCCTTTAGACAAGGGACAACCCCCCGAAATAATGAACAGAGGTGCGAGGGAGTTAGTAGAAGGCCTTACTGTAAGATAGTTCAACATGATTTAAATGGGCAAAATAGTGTATCTGTACGGGCGACAATAACTGAGCAAGCTCCTCCGCGTTTAGAATGCTTAAGATGTAAGCAGTAATGATTAGCGTGAAAGGCCAGATCAGAGAAAGTAATATCACTATCGGGGTTGAAGGATTTAAAAGGAGTAGCAAATTCACCACATCTGAGAAATGCGTAGAAAGCTAACAGGAAAACGGACTCCAGAAGTGTGTCTATGTAAGGGGAAAAAAACCCTATCCTGACTGTCGACACTAGTTGATGTAGAATACCGAGAGTGATAGGCTGCCTGAGGTCAGGGGAAGAAGGGTGAGCTTTAGAGACGCCTTTCAACAGCAATTTGATAGCCTGATTAGAAAGGAGGCTTGGAAGCTTGCAGGTGGGGGAGTGCATGTGGATGTTTAAGTCACCGAGTAGCAGCAGACGTGGAGAGAGAGATGAGGGTAGTGTGAGGAGTTCAGTAAAATCAGAGAGGAAGGAGGGATTTGGTTTAGGTGGCCGGTAAATGAGGATGACTGTCATGGAGGAAAGAGCTTTGAAGGTAAGATATTCAAACGATGATACTGAGGGGAAGGTGAGTTCTGTGATCCGAAAGTTCTGATTGACGATAACAGCGAGGCCACCTCCACGGCGGGAGGGGTGGGGTTTGCAGATGTAGTTGTAGCCAAGGGGGGATGCTTGGTTGAGGGAGAAGAAGTCGTTGGGTTGTTGCCAGGGTTCGGTGAGCAGAAGGAAGTCCAGAGTGTTGTCGAGGATTAGTTCATGGAGGGCAGGGGCTTTATTGTTGAGCGATCGGGTGTTGAGGAGGGCAAAGTTGGCATGGTGAGAGGGTGGTGGGATGGGGGCAGGCTGGAGAGATCTGAGGTTGTCCTGGTTAGCAGTGCGTGTGGTCGGTGAGGTGTGGTGGTATTGCAGTTGAGGGGGGACAGTGAGCGAATTTGCAAATGATTGGAGAGTATGATTAAGTGTATGTGAAGTGCGGAACGCACTGTAATCCAGTCCGGGTTTTCTGTGCAGCCTGACGGTGCGTTCAGAGGTTGCAGGTGACCAGATGGATGGAATGGATTGTCCGTGGTGGAAGAAATCAAACTTGCGGCGAGAGCTTCTGTGGCTGTAACGGGGTCGACGTAGAAGTCCGAGCTGTTTGATGACCGGGATGCAGGATGGAATGGAGTAGTTGACGAGTTCGACCAGTTGCAGAGTTGAATATTTGAACATGATGCCGAGCGGAGGGAGCTCCGTGATAGTGGTTAGCTGTGGACTAGGGGCACAGAGGTGGATGACTGATGTGATTGCCAAAATGATCCACGGCATGACAGGAGGAGAAGAAAGTCCAGTCTCGGTCACGGCTCGCATCTGCTGGAGGTTGCCTGTGAGAGGGAGGTCGGCAATCGGGTTAGCCGCCGTAGCAGCTAGGATTAGCCGCCACGCGTTAGGTGAACGGGGGCAGCTAACTAGAGGCTAACCGACAAAGCGACAGTCCGGTCGAGGAGCCCAGGTGGCTTCGGGAACCAGCTGAGAGGCTGTCCAGAGGTACAGAGGCTGTCCAGAGGTAGGGGTACAGTGAAAACAAACAAACAGGAACACAACAGAATAGCAGACGGAGAAGCGGCGAATAAACAGCGCCAGCGTCCTCTCACGTCGACTGACAAAAACTAGTCGTTTTGGTGCCGCAACTTAACTTCACTTTTTGTAATGTCTGCCGAAATGACTGGGAGTTTGTGGTGGTCTGTAACTGGCTCATAGTAGCTAAAAGAATTAAGACCATTTAGCACAGTATTTAGTACGAACAGACCTCTCCGGGAACCATCACCTTATCGTGGTGGAGAGGTTTGTGTGTCCCTATGAATCTGAGGGCTGTGTTGTCTGGAGCTTTGTGCTCCTGGTAGGGTCTCCCAAGGCAAAGTGGTCTCAGGTGAGGGGCCAGACAAAGAATCGTTCAAAAACCCTATGAGTGACCGAGGAAACCCGAAAAAGCTACGTGGCATCCATCTCTCCATCCCATGGGCCCACCACCTGTGGGAGGAACCGCTGGGGTCGGGTGCGCTGCCACATGGGAGGCAGTGAAGGTCAGGGGCCTCGACGGACCAGACCCGGGCAGCAGACGCTGGCTCTGGGGACGTGGAATGTCACCTCTCTGTGGGGGAAGGAGCCGGAACTGGTGTGGGAGGTGGAGCGCTACCGGTTAGATCTGGTGGGGCTTACCTCTATGCACAGTCTCGGTTCTGGAACCATACTCCTGGATAGGGGTTGGACTCTTTTCTTCTCCGGAGTTGCCCAGAGTGTGAGGCGCCGGGCGGGTGTGGGGATACTCACAAGCCCCCGGCTGAGCGCCGCTACGTTGGAGTTTACCCCGGTGGACGAGAGGGTCGCCTCCCTACGCCTGCGGGTTGTGGGGGGGAAAGCTCTGACTGTTGTTTGTGCATATGCACCAAACAAGAGTTCGGAGTATTTGGCCTTCTTGGAGACCTTGAGTGGAGTCCTGTATGGGGCTCCAGTGGGGGACTCCATAGTTCTGCTGGGAGACTTCAACGCGCACATGGGCAATGATGGAGACACATGGAGAGGCGTGATTGGGAGGAACGGCCTCCCTGATCTAAACCAGAGTGGTTGTTTGTTGTTGGACTTCTTTGCTAGTCATGGATTGTCTATAACAAACACCATGTTCGAACATAGGGATGCTCATAAGTGTACTTGGTACCAGAGCACCCTAGGCCAAAGGTCAATGATCGATTTTATGATTGTTTCATCTGATCTGAGGCCGTATGTTTTGGACACTCGGGTGAAGAGAGGGGCAGAGCTGTCAACCGATCACCATCTGGTGGTGAGTTGGGTCAGGGGGTGGGGGAAGACTCTGGACAGACCTGGTAAGCCCAAACGGGTAGTGCGGGTAAATTGGGAACGTCTAGAGGAGGCCCCTGTCCGACAAACTTTCAACTCACACCTCCAGCGGAGCTTTTCGTGCATCCCTGTGGAGGCTGGGGGCATTGAACCCGAGTGGACAATGTTCAAAGTCTCCATTGCTGAAGCTGCGGCGAGGAGCTGTGGTCTTAGGGTCTTAGGTGCCTCAGGGGGCGGTAACCCACGAACACCGTGGTGGACACCGGTGGTCAGGGAAGCCATCCGACTGAAGAAGGAGTCTTTCCGGGATATGTTATACCAGAGGACTCCGGAGGCAGTTGCAAGGTACCGAAGGGCCCGAAGGGCTGCAGCCTCTGCCGTGAAAGAGTCAAAGCAGCGGGCGTGGGAGAAGTTCGGAGAAGACATGGAGAAGGACTTTCGGTCGGCACCAAGGTGCTTCTGGAAAACCGTTCGCCACCTCAGGAGGGGGAAGCGGGGAACCATCCAAGCTGTGTACAGTAAGGATGGGACGCTGTTGACCTCAACTGAGGAGGTAATAGGGCGGTGGAAGGAGCACTTTGAGGAACTCCTAAATCCGACTAATACGCCCTCTATGGTAGAGGCAGAGCTGGAGGATGATGGGGGATTGTCGTCAATTTCCCTGGTGGAAGTTGCTGAGGTAGTTAAACAACTCCACAGTGGCAAAGCCCCAGGGATTGATGAGATCCGTCCAGAAATGCTTAAAGCTCTGGGTGTGGAGGGGTTGTCTTGGTTGACACGCCTCTTCAACATTGCGTGGAAGTCTGGGACGGTGCCTAAGGAGTGGCAGACCGGGGTGGTGGTTCCCCTTTTCAAAAAGGGGGACCAGAAGGTGTGTGCCAATTATAGGGGTATCACACTTCTCAGTCTCCCTGGTAAAGTCTACTCCAAGGTGCTGGAAAGGAGGGTTCGGTCAATAGTTGAAGAGGAACAATGTGGATTCCGTCCTGGTCGTGGAACAACGGACCAGATCTTTACTCTCGCAAGGATCGTGGAGGGAGCCTGGGAGTATGCCCAACCGGTCTACGTGTGCTTTGTGGATCTGGAGAAGGCGTATGACCGTGTCCCCCGGGAGATACTGTGGGAGGTGCTGCGGGAGTATGGGGTGAGGGGGTCCCTTTTCAGGGCCATCCAATCTCTGTACGACCAAAGCGAGAACTGTGTCCGGGTTCTCGGCAGTAAGTCGGACTCGTTTCAGATGAGAGTTGGCCTCCGCCAGGGCTGCGCTTTGTCACCAATCCTGTTTGTAGTATTTATGGACAGGATATCGAGGCGTAGTCGGGGTGGAGAGGGGTTGCAGTTCGGTGGCTGAGGATCTCATCGCTGCTTTTTGCAGATGATGTGGTCCTGATGGCATCATCGGCTTGTGACCTTCAGCACTCACTGGATCAGTTCGCAGCCGAGTGTGAAGCGGCTGGGATGAGGATCAGCACCTCTAAATCGGAGGCCATGGTTCTCAGCAGGAAACCGATGGAGTGCCTTCTCCAGGTAGGGAATGAGTCCTTACCCCAAGTGAAGGAGTTCAAGTACCTTGGAGTCTTGTTCGCGAGTGAGGGGACAATGGAGCGGGAGATTGGTCGGAGAATCGGCGCAGCGGGTGCGGTATTACATTCAATTTATCGCACAGTTGTGACGAAAAGAGAGCTGAGCCAGAAGGCAAAGCTCTCGATCTACCGGTCAGTTTTCGTTCCTACCCTCACCTATGGTCATGAAGGCTGGGTCATGACCGAAAGAACGAGATCCAGGGTACAAGCGGCCGAAATGGGTTTCCTCAGGAGGGTGGCTGGTGTCTCCCTTAGAGATAGGGTGAGAAGCTCAGTCATCCGTGAGGAGCTCGGAGTAGAGCCGCTGCTCCTTCGCGTCGAAAGGAGCCTGTTGAGGTGGTTCGGGCATCTGGTAAGGATGCCCCCTGGACGCCTCCCTAGGGAGGTGTTCCAGGCATGTCCAGTTGGGAGGAGGCCTCTGGGAAGACCCAGGACTAGGTGGAGGGATTATAACTCCAACCTGGCCTGGGAACACCTCGGGATCCCCCAGTCGGAGCTGGTTAATGTGGCTCGGGAAAGGGAAGTTTGGGGTCCCCTGCTGGAGCTGCTACCCCCGCGACCCGAGACCGGATAAGCGGACGAAGATGGATGGAGATCTCGTCAATTCAGTTCGATGATAAGCCTAACCATTATCATGCATGATACTCCTGATTCACCATTGCAGCTGGCAAAGTTCACCTCACAGCAACGCTAGAATTGGATCTAATGACTAAATATCTGGGAAAGGAATCTCCCGAACAGGTAAAACGCATACGTTCAGTGCATGTCAACAACCTCAATCTGGCTTTACAGAAAGCATGGGAGCGACTACATGAATGCTGCCCCTGAAATCAGTGTTTCAGCGGTTGAACAGTTTTCCTACCATTTCAACTAAGGATCACTCCAAATTACGTGAACTTGGGGATTTGCTTATGGAGATCCAAGGCACTAAAGAGGATGGTTATCTCACCGGCCTGTCATATCCGGACAATGATGGAACAGTAGACCAATAAGTTTATTACCAATTCTAGGTAAAATAATGGAAAGAATTGTTTACTAACAGATTCAGTCTTATTTTTTTAAATAACAATTTAATTACAAATTTTCAACATGCATACAGAGGAAAACACTTAACAGCCACTGCCCTGACTCAGATGATTGATGAAATAATAGGCGTTGTAATGCTTGATTTCACTGCAGCATTTGATATAATTGATCATGGGTTACCGTTAAAAGAATTGGAATATTATGTTTTTTCAAGAACTACATTATTATGGATGAAAAGTTATTTGACTGACAGAAGACAATTAGTTTACTTTAATGGAAGATTTCAAAGGTAGGGCTTGTGCAACATGGCGTGCCTCAAGGAAGTTGTCTTGGGCCGCTCCTTTACACAATTTTTACTAATGGTCTACCATCTGTTTTAGATAAAGCAAGCATTTCAATGTTTGCTGATGATTCCACTATATATTTATCAGAAACTGAGATTGGTGATTTAAATACAAAACTACAGAGAGAGTTACAGTCAGTTGTGGACTGGATCAGTAGTAACAAACTTACTTTGAATGTATCTAAAACTACCAGTTTAGTGGTTTGAACTAATTTTTTGTTAAGTTCCAAACCGAAACTTGAAGTCAGTATAAATCAAACTTCTGTAGAGCAAGGAGAAGAGGCTAAACTTTTGGGAGTTATGATTGACAATAAATTCTGTTGGGACTAGGGGCAACACCACCGTTAAACAAGTACTTCAGGCTTTTTTTTTTTACTGCTCGGTGGTTTGGTCCAGCACTTCACTAAGTAACTTTTTGTTATCTCTTATTCCTTAAAATAGATTCATTCGGAGTAGCGTAATATCTTTTTCTTTTGATCAATTGCATTAGTTGTAAAATTTAAATGAGTTGCATTTTGTGAAATTTTGTGTAATGTGAAATAATGTCTGTGTGTGTATTGTGTTTAATGTGATGTTGTAAATTGTTTTTTCACAAGAAAGATTGCAGGGCCCCAGGAAGAATAGCTTTTAGCTTATGCTGAAGCTAATGGGGATCCAAATTAAACAAACAATGTGGAATTGAACCAATCGTAGACACTGTTCAGGCCTCCTTCGCTGAATCTACACAACTTTGCCTCAAACTGTCTTGCAGTCATGAAGGCCTTTCTGCCCGAAGATTGTGCCCCAGTGATTAAAGCCTTAGATCTGAGCGAGTGCTGAGAAAAACAGCACCCACATAGAGAAGCCTAGGTCTGCTCTGGGAGATCACAACCTAGTCTGTGTGGACCATGATCAAACCTTTTACACCACGTGGAATCCTCTACGCTGTTAACAGTGTTTTTGTTCCGCTGGCTCTGCTAGTGCCCGTCACGATCCAGGGAAGAGCTCTCCTCAAAGAACATACATCTGAACTTTTAGACTGGGATATACCGGCAGATAAATTAAGCAGATGGGAATCCTGGAGAGATTCGTTCCAAGACCTAAAACAGCTTCATGTTCTGCGTATATACACGACAACCTCACTCACAAAAGCAGTGCACACAGAATTGTGTGTGTACTCGGATGCATCAACCAAGGCCATTGGTGCTGTGGCGTACCTGAAAGCAGTTAAAGAAGATGGGCAAGTCGAGGTAAGATTCGTCACGGGCAAGGCAAAACTAGCAGCCCAGTCTCTAGACTCTACAATCCCAAGGCTTGAGCTGTGTGCTGCTGTTTTAACAGTAGAGATGGCAGATCTCATCCAGGACGCGCTAGACCTGCAGTTGGAGACCACCAAGTTCTACACAGAGAGCATGTAGTTATATTTGTAATTAGTCCAAACGATTTTACACATACGTCCACAATAGAGTACTGCATATCGGCCAATCCTCGAAGCTGGAATAATAGCAATATGTTCGTACAGAGGAAAACTAATACTTACCTGCATCCCGCCTGGCGCAGACCTCTTGGTTAACCGGACCCTCCTTCCTGCGTCAGCCACCTGCAGATACAACACAAACAAGTGGGACATTTGAGCTAACTGAACCTGAAAAAGACTCGAAAATCTGACAAACCTGTGCTACTTGTTTTTGTCTAATTCCGTGCATGCACAGAATTAGACATAGAGCTAAAAACAAGAAAACAAAGACATAACAACTTTGCCAGGACACACTTACAGTCTGTAATTGTAACAATACCAACTTGTCCTCAATGTGAGTTTTATTTGGCAGCTTTGATGTTCAAACACACCAACACGGATATCATATCCGTGTTGGCGTGTTCGGATATAATATCTGTGTTGGCATGTTTAAACACGCAAACACGGATATCATATCCAATATCATATCCGTGTTGGCCAGACAAAACTCGTATATGTGTCCCTGCTGAACACATGACTGGTTAGAGTGGTTTGCCAACTGAGGTGAAGGAAGGTGGATTCTACACACACAAATAAAAGAAGCACTTTGAGGGTTTTTGGGTGGATGGGTCAAACAACACAGGACTTTCCCCCAGGAGACCGGGGTTCGTGACCTATTCTTGTCCCATTTGTCACTGAAACGTACATTTTTTAACCCCATCTCCCCATCCATAACCCTAAGTGTTTTTACTCTGCACGTTGAAAATGAGGCCAAAGGGGTATGCAGAGCCTCAAATATTTCCGAGGATGGGATATCCTAACCCAAACACATTGGAAATAGTTGAAAACCCCTGAGAATGACCTCAAAAACACGCAAAAAAGAACATAAAGACACAGAAGTAACATAAAGATGCAAAAGAGCCCAACAATTACCATAAAGACACAAAACAACAGCAAATAGACACAAATTGAATATGTGATAAAGTTGTTGAATATCACAATAACGATGTAACTTGCAAAAAACAGATATTAAAGTGTTCTGCAGTTCTCCTGCTTTCAGTATTCTGCTAAAATACACCAAATTGCTTGTTGAATTTAAAACAAGTAAAAGGAAATAATTTCCAACTTTCTTCTCCTGAACAAATTGCACATTTAATTGAATATAAAAAGCATTAAAAAGTGCAGTTTTCTGTTGATATTTTCTTTTGAATAACTAAAAATCTCTTTGTGTCTTTCACGATGTGTTTGTTTTTAGACCAGTTGCTCTTACCCCATCATTGCCAAGTGTTTTGAAAGATAAATAAATACTCCCATACAAACTGATCCAAAAACTGAGCTACTTGGGCTTGAGCAGTTCACTATGCTTCTGGACATCTGACTTTCTGAGCATCAGGCCACAACACTTCAGGATAGGCAGCCACACATCCTTAACTCTGATCCTGAAGACAAGAACGCTGCAGGGATGCATCCTCTGCACCCTCCTCTACAACCTTTTCACACACCACTGCTCCTGAATTCATGCCTCCAATCAAGGGTGTAGTGGACACGGGCTACACGGTGGACATGTCGCCCACACTTAACATGTCAGTGCCCTTTGTCCCCCACACTTGACACAGGTCTGAGTTGATTTGAACATACCATAAGTAGGCGTGTGTGCACGTTACTCAGGTTGCATCAGTTGATTGATAGACTCATATAGATATAGGCAATAATAAAAGAAATATATAATAAAAATATATACAAAAATATAGGGAGGAAAACTCATTTAAACATGCAATAATAAAGATCAGTGTATATGTAGGAACAGTGGTATTAGAATGTGCCTGAGACCACCAAATTTTTACTATTATGGCCAAAACTTTATCCGGGCAGGCATGCCC
Organism: Sander lucioperca; assembly: GCF_008315115.2. Lineage (NCBI taxonomy): Eukaryota > Metazoa > Chordata > Actinopteri > Perciformes > Percidae > Sander > Sander lucioperca. The sequence continues at coordinate 26,372,647 of NC_050180.1, forward strand.
CCAGACTTGCCTACACTAGTTAAATGTTAACATTTCTCCTATTGGGCAAGATGCAGTAAAACAGTATGGAACGGTTTACTGAAAATGTATGTGTTTTCACAAATGAAATGTAGGCTAGTTGGAATCTGTGATTTGGAGAGACAAATGGATAAGGAACTTTCATTAAAAATCCTGCTCCTGGGCGCCTGTGTAATTCACGTGGTAGAGCGCGCGCCCATATGCAGAGGCTCAGTCCTCAACGCAGCGGCCCCGGGTTTGACTCCGACCTGGGCCCTTTGCTGCATGTCATTCCCCCTTTCTCTCACCCTTCTCTGTCTAAACTGTATATATAATAATAAAGGCCTAACAATGCCCATAAAAATAATCTTAAAAAAAAATCCTCCTCCTGAACAATCTGTCCCCCTCACTTCTTAAATTACAGCTACGCAGCTGTGTCCAATACCATTATCAAATTTGTGGACTACACCACCATAGTTGTCCTCATAACAGACAACGACGAAACAGCCTACAGACAGGAGGTACAACATCTGGCTCAGTGGTGTCAGCATAACAACCTAGACCTTAATAACTAAGACCAAGGAGGTGATGATAGATTTCAGCCGGTCAGGGTGTACTGAACATCCCACTCTCTGCAGGACATCTACACAGGCCAACTTAAAAAGAAAGCCAGCTGTGTTATGAAAGAACCCATCCCACCCTGGACACTGCCTGTTCTCACCCTTCCCCTCCGAGAGTCGGTACAGAGCAATAACATGTAAAACAAATGGGCTGAAAAATAGCTTCTTTCCGGGAGCTGTAAAGACTGCCCCACAAGGTGTAGATAATGTGTATTTTCTGGGGGATGCAGGGGTATGTCCCTCCTCCCAATTTTTAGAAGACGTAGATTTGTCTTCCTCAAAAAATATGAAAAACCCACTCCTGAAAAGAGGTAAAACACCCATTGAGGGGGCGCAAAACATGTACGTCAAAATAGAACTGTGTGAAATTAAAGAACACAACAGGACATGAAAAATAAAGATAGATTAATGTAGATTTAAACTTTGGAGCTTCTGGCTTTAACAAGGTCTCATTATCTAACAGATTAGCTGTTGAGATGGAGATGATTCCTAAAAAATAACAGATCCTGAAACACGTGTGATGTTTTGAATGTGAAGAAAGTTTTGAAAAATAAATTAGAATAATCATTTCCTTTATAATAATAATAATAATAATAATAATAATAATAATAATAATAATAATAATAATAATTATTATTATTATTATTATTATTATTATTATTATTATTATTTCCTTTACATAAATAAATACAATTGCACTATAAATTGTTGCATCAAAATTCACCAGAATGCAAGAAATGAAGAGTTTGGCAGACAATATTTTGTGAAGGACGACCCCCAGACCCCCCAATTATAATGTGTCCCCCCATCAATGTTGAAACCAAACCTCCACCCCTGACTGAGAGGCAGAAACATCATCAGATCCAGAGGTTCAGCAGCTGGATCTATAAAACAACATGTCTGCCCTCTGCTGGAGACCCTGAGCTAACACATCACCGTCTGTCTGTTGGCTTTTAAACAGTGTTGGGGAGGAACTAGTTACATGTAACGGAGTTAATAAAGGTAAATGTAATCTGTTACACTTACTGCAAAAGAAAATGTCTGATTAAATTACAGTTAACTGTGAAAATGTTCATGATTGGGAGTTAGACGTGAATATTTTCTGTAAAAGGCTAGGCCATATGTTGAATAATATTAATTTTCTTGCATTGCATGTTTTTCATGTCTTCTTTTGCCATTTCCAGCCACAGCCGTTCAGTAAAGTTAATTGCTATTCAGTTCGAGACAGTTCAATTGCCTCAAGCTGTCTGAGAGTTGCAGATAAAAATGTGTTCCAGTACTAGAAATATAGAATACATTTTACAGATTTTGTGTGCACAATTTCAGAATGTTATCTTAAAAAAGTGAATTTTAAAAAGAATTATGAATCGTGTGCAAGCTATTGCAGTCAATGCAAAATAGAGCATCTTTAAACATCAGTTTGTCACTAATTTATCTTTGTGAAAATACATTACAGGCATCTCTATGTTGTCTAAACACAGTACACAAATTCTCTCAATTTTCTAGTAAGAGATACATTTTTAACAGCAGTTTAAATTCAACATGGGGTGGTAATGGCGCAGTGGATGTGACACATGCCTTTGGTGTGGGAGACACTGTTCGATTCCCACTGTGATACATCAACCAATGTGTCCCGGAGCAAGACACTTAACCCCTAGTTCCTCCAGAGGCGTGCAACCTCTGATATATTAGCAATTGTAAGTCGCTTTGGATAAAAGCATCAGCTAAATGACATGTAATGTAACATCTTCATGCAGTCCTGCCCCTTGTTTACTAAATGTTGTGAGGCCATTTGTGTTATCACCCAGATAATAGCTCCCTGAGATCAGCACCTGCCAACAGTGTCAAAGGTTCTGAGTTCGAGCTCCTGGTGTTGCAAGATGATCAAACATATATCCATTCAGGTATTAAGATGTGGACGACTGCCCTGCATGTTTTAAATGTATCTATGCATTAACACACCTGTTCATATTAACAATCAGACCAGTTTAATAAAGTCATGTTATTAAGTCAACCCAGGTAGACTTAATTAAATAAATTACAGGCATCTATATGTTGTCTAGAACTCTGTGACGGAAGTATTCAGATACTTTACTTAAGTAAAAGTACTAATACCACACTTTAAACATAATATGTTACAAGTAAAATTCCTGCATTAAAAATGTTACTTAAGTAAAAGTGGAAGTATCATCATGAAAATCTACTTAACGTATTAAAAGTAAAGAAGAATCCTCCCATTGTAGAAAGTGCAAAGGATCCAAACAGTTGTGTGTTTAATGGTCTGATCATCTCAGCTGGACTTGTAGCTGTTATATTGTTGGCTAGTTTACTTTAGAATAAAACATCAGATTTTATAAACTACATGTGATTTGTGTGCAGAAATCTTAATGTGTAAAGTAACTAGTAACTAAAGCTGTAACAGATGAATGTAGTGGAGTAACTAAAGTACAATATTTCTCTCTGAAATGTAGCGGAGTAGAAGTAGAAAGTGGCATGAAAAGAAAAAACTCAAGTAAAGTACAAGTACCTCAACATTTGAACTGAAGTAGTTACATTCTACCACTGGTCTAGACAAAGATATGTTTATATATATATATATATATATATATATATATATATATATATATATATATATATATATATATATATATATATATATATGTATATATATATTACAATCCAGCATTTGCTTTACAATTCCATTGACGACTTAATAAAATCAATAACAGACCTTACTAGACAAAGTGAAATTAGTGACAGTATTTCAACATCAACATTTTGAAGCAGTCCTGCACATTGTCTATTTGATGTCATGAAGCCAGTTGTCTCATCACCTGGCCAATACCTCACTGAGATCAGCTCTTGTCTTTAGATCAGGGCTGTCAAACGATTAATTTTTTTAATCGCAATTAATCGCCAAATTTCTATAGTTAATCACGATTAATCGCATGTTTTATCACAGGAATAAAATTGTATTATTTTGCATTTCAGAACTGTTTTTAAGTAAATATTGACAATGGAAAGCAATTCCTACCAGTGTATCTTAATTGGGAATCAAATTAATGCAAAGAAAGTTACTTTTGAACTTGACTTTAAGATTTGTACTATTATATTTTTTTTATTTACTGTAAACAAAAGAAACGTGTGAATCTGTCATTATTGCACAATTCCTCCAAGTACCTAACCTAACTGAGATGTAACACTAACACTTTGCTTATACAGTACAAACTAAATGGTCCAAAAACCGGTTGCCACAGCAGGACATTTAACCTTTACATTTTTCTAATAAGGAATGTAACAATTCTCCTGGACAGAAAAGGAGGTAGACAATGTCCCAAATGACAAAATCAGTCAATAAACGATACAAACAACACAGTCCTAAAACCATATGCTGATATATGTAGTCAATATAGTGTGCAGTAACTTCTAAATAATTTGGATTACTCACTGACGTCCAGTGATCACCGGTTAATGAGACAGCGTTTGCACTCTGCATCAGTTCCCATTGGGCTGCTTTCTCCGTGTCACACAGGCTGTGTATGCGTGAAACTACTGTCCCCCTTGAAACTTTTTAAATGTAAACTTTCCATTCAGAATCGTATTGGCATCCATTTCGGCATCTCACGCTCGCCATCCACTCAAAACGTAACATTAGCCTACTACTCTTTGGTCGGCTCCAAGCCCAAACAAGTGTGTGCGGCATGCCTGTTGTTTAGTTTCCGGTCTAGCTAGATCCGGTGTGGTGTTGTAGTCTTTCTAACGTTAATAGTTGCTGCAACAGCATGTGAAAAAAAACTACAAAGTTTGCTAGGCCAAAAAGAACGTTAATCTTGCGATAAAAAAATTGACGCCGTTAAAATGGGTTTGCATTAACGCCGTTAATAACGTTAAAAACGCGTTTAACTGACAGCACTACTAGCCCCCAGGGTAAATATTAATGATTTGTCCCTTTTAGAAAACAACAGCAGGACCAGACACTGTTTTTGTGACAATATGTCTTTTATTTTTGAATGCTTAGTTGATTATATAGTAAAGGAAATCAGCTGAATAAAGAACACAACACATCAGTTTTAAGAATAAAAAGTAACCAGTTCATTAAACCAGTGGACTATATGAATTATTAATAGTTATTATGAAGTGTTATTACAGTTGCATTCTCCTCTTGTATCACAGAAAGGTCCGACAAAATATACACTTTTATTTTCTATCTGGACATTTTGGATAAAAAGATCATCACCACTCATGTCTGGTAGGTTTACCTTTGGACGGAGTCAGGCTAGCTGTTTCCAGTCTTTATGCTAAGCTAAGCTAGCTGTTTCCCCCTGTTTCCAGTCTTTATGCTAAGCTAAATTAGCTGTTTACCCCTGTTTCCAGTCTTTATGCTAAGCTAAGCTAGCTGTTTCCCCCTGTTTCCAGTCTTTATGCTAAGCTAAGCTAGCTGTTTCCCCCTGTTTCCAGTCTTTATGCTAAGCTAAGCTAGCTGTTTCCCCCTGTTTCCAGCCTTTATGCTAAGCTAAGCTAGCTGTTTCCCCCTGTTTCCAGTCTTTACGTCTGCTTGAAGGAACTTCATATTTAGCGTTCACACATGAGAGTTGTATTGATCTGAACAATAACTCTCAGAGAGAAATCTAATTAGTGTGTTAGTTATTTACTGTAGATTAAAAGTCCAATTACTGATTTGTTTTTGTCCAGCTCAGTGAGCCAGTTTCTGTCTAATTTTAAACCCAAATGTGAACTGTTCCCTAACTCTTCAAATAATAAACAAGTGAAAGTGAGTCATCTGTCAGCAGAGAGCTGTTTCTGTCTGCTGTACAAACTGAAAGAGAATCAATGATAGAGATTATAGATGAGCTGTAGAGGCATCATGATGGTGGGTTAGAGTTACACACACAGGTTCTTGGAGCACACTAAAGAAGCCTGGTTGGTACAAGCCCAGTCGTTCCAGTTTGCTGTAGAGAGCATTTACAACCAATGATTTACATTTAATTTCAATCTTTAGATTGAGACTGCAACATACGACAAGATGTTTTAAATATATTATTTACCTTCAAAGTTAATCTCAAGACAGTTCTCCGCTCCACCGGCATTGTCAGGCTGCCCCACATTGAAGAAAGTGTTCTTGAAGCACACGAAAGAAGCCTGGTAGGTACAACGTGCGTCTTTCCAGTTTTCTGTAGACAGAGTTTACAACTTAGATTAAAAGTCCAATTACTGATTTGTGTTTGTCCAGCTCAGTGAGCCAGTTTCTGTCTAATTTTAAACCCAAATGTGAACTGTTCCCTAACTCTTCAGATAATAAACAAGTGAAAGTGAGTCATCTGTCAGCAGAGAGCTGTTTCTGTCTGCTAAACAAACTGAAAGAGAATCAATGATAGAGATTATAGATGAGCTGTAGAGGCATCATGATGGCACGTTAGGGTTACACATACAGGTTCTTGGAGCACACGAAAGGAAGCTGGTTGGTACAAGCCCCATCGTTCCAGTTTTCTGTAGAGAGAGTTTACAACCAATTATGTTGACAAAATGTTGATTACATTTAACATTTATATTTAAAAGTGCAACATACGACAAGATGTTTTAAATGTTTTTTTTTACCTCCACCCCAGTTCATTTCAAGACAGTTCTCCGCTCCACCAGCGTTGTTAGGCTCCCCCGCATTCCAGCTTTTGTAGGTCATTTTGGATCCATCAGACCACAACCACGTACCCTCCTGGAGGAGAAAGATGGTTTCAAAGTCAAAGTGAAATCAAGAGTTGTTGTTGTTGTAATACTCATTCAGGCCACAAGAGGATCCTCCTTGTTTTCTACAACAACTTGAGAGACGCAACGCATTGTCATGAACGGGTTCGTATGGTATCGTATGAAATTAGGCGACCGCCTGCCGGTCACATGAAAGTTAAGTTTAACGGTCTTTATAGTCAAATTTAGCAGAAAGAGAAAAGGTGACTGTGAGCCGGGTACAGAGCACCGTGAGGTTACGTCCTTTCAGAGGCCGTTACAGCTGAGTTTAGCTGAGAAAAAGGGTTAAGGTTAGAAAAAAGATTATGGCTAGGGTTAAAACACTCAAGGACATGAACACCCGCTTCCTGGGTGAAAGTCTTGTGTTTTCTCCTTAACTTCTTCAGGACATGAACTCTGCTCCCCTCTTGAAAGCCCTGTGTTTTTAGGAGCCAAACATCCCCCTGACCTACTCCCTACGATGATTTTCACGCTCTTATACAGCAGCAGTCAATGCGCTGCTGACAGTAATAAATACGTGGAATACATACAGATTACAGTGATTTACCTTTCACAGCTATATGTACGAATGCTTCATGAGAACAGGCTGAAAGACGAGTGACATCACTTCCTGTGTGATGATAAAAGTCTCACCTGCACTGCGTCAGTGCCTCCGATCCAGGAATGCCTGTATGAACCGGACACTCCCTTAATGTAGTTCCTGATAAATATATGTTCCTCATTTGAGTGGATGGAAGCCAGATGCCCACCAGCAGTCTGGCAGAAGGTCTAATGGAGACAATATCATCAGTTTAAAATGTTTAGAAAGAAACAAAAACATAATCACATTATTATCAGATCTCAGGGCAGTCTTACAGTCACAGGAGACATTTTTATACTTTTAATCAGTGGTGTGGAAGAAGTATTCACATCCTGTACTGCAGTAAAACTACTAACACCACACTGTAAAAGATACTAAATTCCTGCAGTAAAAATGTTACTTCACTAAAAGTCTGTAAGTATCATCAGGGAAATGTAGTTAAAGTATTAAAACATTGTAGAAAGTGTAAAGGATCCAAACAGTTGTGTGTTTAATGGTCTAATCATGTCAGCTGAACTTGTAGCTGTTATATTGTTGGCTGGTTTACTTTAGAATAAAACATCATAGTTCATAAACTATATGTGTTTTGTGTGCAGAAATCTAGTAACTAAAGCTGTAAGATGAATGTATTGGAGTAAAAAGTAGAATATTTCTCTCTGAAATGTAGCGGAGTAGAAGTAGAAAGTGACATGAAAAGAAAAAACTCAAGTAAAGTACAAGTACCTCAACATTTGGTACTGAAGTACAGTACTGGAGTAAATGTACTTAGTTACATTCCATTGCTGGTATTAGAACTTTAACTAGCTACATTTCCTGATGATACTCTCACATACTTTTACTGAAGGAACATATTCAATGCAGGACTTTTACTGTAATTGTATTTTTTCACATGATGTGGATTTAACATTTACTGCAGTTAAGTATTAGTACACTGTTATTAAGCATACATATCTTCTGATAGCTACGACTGCTGTACCTCTGCATCGGGCCAACTCTTTGGTCCGATGTTGAAACTGAAACAGCGAGAGCCAAACTGAGTCCAACCAGTAGGGCAGGAAGGTGCATCCTGTATGAACAAACAAGCCAACAACAATCAGACTAGTGTATATCGACGATTTTACGTCAGTGGTTCTCAACCTGTTTTGGGCCAGCGCCCCCAACATCCATTGTCCAGGTCCCTCACCACATCAAATACAAACCCCAATACCAATGAAGTTGGGAAATTGTGTTAAAAGTAAATAAAAACTGAATACATTGATTTACAAATACTCTACATTCAATTGCATACACTACAAAGACCAGATATTTAATGTTTAAACTGATAAACTTTATTGTTTTTTTGCAAATATTCACTCATTTTGAATTGGACAGGGGCATGTTTACCACTGTTACATCATCTTTCCTTTTTAACAACACTCAATAAGCGTTTGGAAAACCGGTGGCATTTCTGGGTGTAGTTGATATATGGCTTCCCTTTGCATGGTAGAGTTTTAACTTGTAGATGTAGCGACAAACTGTGTTAACTGACAACGATTTACCGAAGTGCTCCTGAGCCCACGTGGTAATAACCTTTACATAATGATGTTGGTTTTTAAGGCAGTGCCTGAGGGATCGAAGGTCACAGGCATTCAGTGTTGGTTTTCTGCCTTGCCGCTGATGTGCAGAGATTTCTCCAGATTCTCTGAATCTTTTGATGATATTATGGTCTGTAGATGATGAAATCCCTAAATTCCTTGCAATTGTACGTTGAGAAACGTTGTTCTTAAACTGTTAGACTATTTGCTCACGCAGTTGTTCACAAACTGGCGGACCTCGCCCCATCCTTGCTTGTTAACCTGTTCACCTGTGGACTGTTTCAAAGAAAATGTTTTTTGAGCATTCATCAACTGACCAGTCTTTTCTTGCCCCTGTCCCAGCTTTTTTGGAATGTGTTGCAGGCATCAAATTTAAGTGAATATTTGCACAATAAATATCTTGTCTTTATATTGTATTCATTTGAATATAGGTTTTAACAGATTTGCAAATCATTGTATTCTGTTTTTATTTACATTTTACACAACATCCCAACTTCATTGGAATTGGGGTTTGTAAGCTGTAGCCTAATTGCCCTGAATATTAATGATCAGGCCCTATTATCATATAATTGAATGGAAAATGTTCCATGGCTATGTTCATAGCCTTATTATAATGCAAAATAAATTAAGTTAATGTTTAATGACGACTTTAAAGTTCAAGATAAGACCGATTTATAACGCTGTAGTACGGAGTTCATATAAGATGATACTCTGACGACCCATTCCCATGAAGGCAGCACCTTGACTTTAATGCTCTGCAAACAGCACAACCAGGAAGTAAGAAAAACCATGAGTAAATAGCATCATTATATGAGCATTTGTATCTATATGTGCAATAACATCTGATGAACAGGGCCGGCATTTACTCAAAGTAAAGATTGTAAACTGTTTATAATAACATAACATGTATTTTTTACTATAGCTACACCCCAAATATATTTTTTAAATTACAGGACAAAGTCTGGGTAATGAGCTACCAGATCTTTTTTTGTTATTTTAGTGATTTATTTCTGAAGAGTGTACTTACATATGCAGCCAACAGTCCGCTGGACAAACAGAGCAACACAGCCAACGGAAAGACTGACGTCATCTGTGGAAAGAAGATAACCCCAAGAGAAGAAGAACAAAGTCAACATACTGCATACAAGGAAATAATGGCAGACAATGAATGTTTGCAATTGGTCATTAATGAGCCATTTATTAAATAAAAGTATTCTGCTAGTACGTGTATTATATAATAAAGATATGGTTTAATATTTGATGGATTATCTAATATTTAAGATGTCTATGATTAAATACACCAAGTTTTATCAAAATATATAATGTCTTCTTGATAAAGACAGGATTAGTTATTATTAAAAGTAAAATTAGATGAAATTGTGATAATAAATTGAAATATAAATACTTTGCTGAGGTGGTGATTGGCTGACACAGAGAAGAACAAGCTGATGACTGTCACTGAAAGAAAATGTCACAGATCTGAATACTGTTATTATTATTACTACAATCTATACTTAGTTTTCTACAATCTAGTATAAACCAAATATATCAAACATTGATTGGTAATGATAACACCACAAGTTGAAATATCCATTATACTCACATTAATACTCTTTGTTCTGCCTGGTTTGGTTTGGAGGGAAAAGAGAGTCACAGGTCCTTATATACCTTAGAAAGGGGAGTGGTCTTAGTCATGATTGACAGTCCAGTGTCCAACATGACATCCCCCCCAGGGCAGGTAGATCAGGGTTAGGGAGGAGGTGCTGGCAGTCTTGTGTAACCATTGCTAATCAACATTAGATAGATTTGCAACTAATGTTAGCATCACATTACAAATGACTGACTTGCCACTTTGATTGGCACAAACAATATCACTGGCCCGAACAGACCAGCGACTAGCCAATTAACTTGCCACCTCTTGGTGCAATAATAGATCCTTATTCAATCGAAAGACCCTAAGTAATTTTTCTTCAGAAACATTACTGACTTTCCTTCAGCATTTATTTCTTTTACACATAGCCACAAAACAGGCAAACACTTCTCATTCGACATCCCGGAAACAACAACTCCATATAAGGTCACTTATACTCCTCATGCTCTTCCAATCATTTATATAACCCAGCTGTTGGAGTGATTCCCATGAATCGTTCTGAAATGATGTTCAGAACTGCACATAGGCAAAAAAAAACATGTCAAAAACATGATACCACCTAACCACCTTATTTATCTAAGCTTATTAAACCATTTACACCGGCAATCTGGCTCTCACTCTCCGCTCTTTTGATGCTGGTCTCTCGGTCATTCCCCTAGTAAACAAAAAATCAGGTTGTTAAAGAGCCTTGTCCTACCATGCCCCTAACCTTTGGAACGGCCTTCCACTACAAGTTAAAAAAGCTAATATCAACTGATATTAAACACACACACACACACACACATACCACACACATAGTGGGATTGAAAACCCACCTCTACTCATTACACTATAGCCAACCATAACACACCATTCTTTCTGTGTCTTATTCTCTTATGATGCTGGTTCTGTATTTGTTTATTATTACTGATGAAATGCTGCTCAATTGTTTTGTTGCTCTCTGATATTTCAGTGTTCCTTTAATTGTAAAGTGCACTGAGACCATGTAGCTGCCAACACATGGCTCCTGAACATTGCTACATTGTGGCTAAGGGTCTTCTTAAAGATGTATTTTGGTAACGAGTAAATAATTGCTACTGCATATATAGAAAAAGCTTCTTCTCTTGGACAACAATCAAGTCTGAGGATGTCAAAGCCCTCCAAGCTTATGCATTATTCCTGTGTGGATGTTGTAATGTGATGGAAGAACTTCAGTTCACGCAAGAGTTAGATACCAACTAACATTTAAATGGTTATTTCCAAGTAGCTCGTCAAGCTCAGGGAACGAGGGAGAGCCAAATCTCATGACATTTAGGAAGCCTCAAATGACAGAGCTAATTTCACAAACATGACTGCATTTCTTGAGAGACGTGAGAGTCTTGGCAGACCCAATCTTTGGAATTGTTGATGGTGTAAGCCTACAGGTTGTTGGCTTAAATACTTCCAACAAGTTTAAACCGCAGTCAAAGAGCAGAATGAAAGGAAGCAGTTTTGCTAGTACAGTGACTCCAATGGATTCTGATGAAGACAAAGCTGTAGAGAATTGCACAAAGAAAGATACCATGTCACAACAGGTCTGAGTTGATTGGAATGCACCATAAATAGGTGTGTGCACGTTACTCAGGATGCGTCCGATGGTTGATAGACTCATAGAGACAAAGGCAATAATAAAATAATGTATAATACAAATATATACAAAAATATAGGGAGGAAAACTCATTTAAATATGCAATAATTAAGATCAGTGTATATGATGGAATAGTGGCACTCGAATGTGCCTGAGGTCACCAAATTTAGGCTATACGGCTAAAACCGTGGCAGTAAAACAGTATGAAACGGTTTATTGAAAATGTGGGTGTCTCAATCAATCATAAATGAATGTAGGCTAGTTGGAATCCGTGATTTGGAGAGACAAATGGATAAGGATCTTTCATTAAAAATCCTCCACCTGAACAATCTGTCCCCCTCACTTCTTAAAGGTGCCCTGCCACACAAAACTGTTTTTACTTGTATTTTTTGAAATATGTTAGGTCCATATGTGTTTGTGTTATGTGGTGAATGTGAAAATTAACTGCTACCTCCTCTGTCAGCTCTAGCCACTGAAAAGAAATCAGCGGAGAAATCAGGCCAATTACAAAATCTGGTCAGTCTGACGTGGTGTTGCCTAAGCTCATTACTATTCAGTATTCAGTTGCGCTGGGTAAAGGATGCTGATAGCCAGTCAAGCAGCTTAGCTCGTTGAATATTAATGAGAACTGGCACAGAGTCTTCCTGCAGGCTTTCTATACCATGCTAGAATGGGTTGAAATAAGGTAACTAAGGCATTTTTTCCATGGTAGAACTTCAGACATTACCACAAAGGAATGAAATACTTGTGGCAGGGCACCTTTTAAATTATGGCTATGCCCCTGTGTCCAACCCCACATCAAATATGCGGACGACACCACCATAGTTGGACTCAAAACAGACAACGACGAAACAGCATACAGAGAGGAGGTACAAATTCTGGCTCAGTGGTGTCAGCATAACAACCTAGACCTTAATAACTAAGACCAAGGAAGTGATGATAGACTTCAGCCGGTCCCCCCCCTCCCCCCCCACACACACACACACACACACACACACACACACACTTCCAAAGACTGAAAGAACTTGAATCACTGTTTTGCACAATCTTTTCATGCTGCTAACTTACATTAACCACTGTTTTAATGGTTTTACTATTTAAGATAACTTGTATATATTTTGCCTTAATTCATAATTTTTCTAGTTGCCTTTGTGTTCTGTTTAGTTAAGCATGAAAAAGATGAATAAATAATGATGATATAGCTTTATTCATTATCAGAGGTCTCCAGCTGTGAGCAGTGTGACAGAGTTGATCCAATGAGATGATCATAGGTGTAGATTTCAGGGGGGAAGCAGGGGTATGTCCCCTCCCCAATATTTAGAAGACGTAGATTTGTCTCCCTCAAAAAATGTGAAAAACCCACTCCCGAAAAGAGGTAAAATACCCATTGCGCGAAACATGTACGTCAAAATAGAAGTGTGTGAAATTAAAGAACACAACAGAAAGTGAAAAATAAAGATAGATTAATGTAGATTTAAACAATGGAGCTTCTGGCTTTAACAAGGTCTCATTATCTAACAGATTAGCTGTTGAGATGGAGATGATTCCTAAAAAAACATCCTGAAACACGATATATGAAGGTTTTGAACAATAAAAGAGAAAAATACTTTCCCTCACATAAATAAAGACATTTGCACCATAAATTGTTGCATCAAAGTTCTCCAGAATGCAGGAAATGAAGAATTTGACAGACAATAATTTATGAGCGACGAACCCCAGACCCCCCAGTAATAATGTGTCCGCCCATCAATGTGTAAACCAAACCTACACCCTTGACTGAGAGGCAGAAACATCATCAGATCCAGAGGTTCAGCAGCTGGATCTATAAAACAAGATGTCTGCCCTCTGCTGGAGACCCTGAGCTAACACATCACCGTCTGTCTGTTGGCTTTTAAACAGTGTTGGGGAATAACTAGTTACATGTAACGGAGTTAATAAAGATAAATGTAATGTGTTACAGTTACTGCAAAAGAAAATGTCTGATTAAATTACAGTTTAACTGTGAAAATGTTCATGGTTACATTGGGAGTTAGACGTGAATATTTTCTGTAAAAGGCTAGGCCATATGTTGAATAATATTAATGTTGTTGCATTGCATGTTTTTCATGTCTTCTTTTGCCATTTCCAGCCACAGCCATTTAGTAAAGTTAGATGCTATTCTGATACTTTTGATTGGACAGTTCAATTGCCTCAAGCTGTCTGAGAGTTGACACTTTATTGCTGCAGATAAAAATGTGTTCCAGTACTAGAAATATAGAATAGATTTTACAGATTTTGTGTGCACAATTTCAGAATGTTATCTTAAAAAAGTGAATTTTAAAAAGAATTATGAATCGTGTCCAAGCTATTGCAGTCAATGCAAAATAGAGCATCTTTAAACATCAGTTTGTCACTAATTGATCTTTGTGAAAATACATTACAGGCATCTCTATGTTGTCTAAACACAGTACACAAATTCTCTCAATTTTCTAGTAAGAGATACATTTTTAACAGCAGTTTAAATTCAACATGGGGTGGTGATGGCGCAGTGGATGTGACACATGCCTTTGGTGTGGGAGACACTGTTCGATTCCCACTGCGATACATCAACCAATGTGTCCCGGAGCAAGACACTTAACCCCTAGTTCCTCCAGAGGCGTGCGACCTCTGATATATTAGCAATTATAAGTCGCTTTGCATGAAAGCGTCAGCTAAATGACATGTAATGTAACATCTTCATGCAGTCCTGCCCCTTGTCTACTAAATGTTGTGAGGCCATTTGTGTCATCACCCAGATAATAGCTCCCTGAGATCAGCACCTGCCAACGGTGTCAAAGGTTCTGAGTTCGAGCTCCTGGTGTTACAAGATGATCAAACATATATCTATTCAGGTATTAAGATGTGGACAACTGCCCTGCATGTTTTAAATGTGTGTCTGCATTAACACACCTGTTCATATTAACAATCAGACCAGTTTAATAAAGTCATGTTATTAAGTCAACCTGGGTAGGCTTAATTAAATAAATTACAGGCATCTATATGTTGTCTAGAACTCTGTGACGGAAGTATTCAGATACTTTACTTAAGTAAAAGTACTAATACCACACTTTAAACATAATCTGTTACAAGTAAAAGTCTTGCATTAAAAAGGTTACTTAAGTAAAAGTCAGACTGGACTACTGTAACGCACTGCTCATTGGGATTCCTAGAAAGAGTCTGCAGAGGCTTCAGTACATCCAAAACTCTGCAGCTAGGATCCTGATGAGAGTGCGGAAACATGAGCACATTACCCCCATTCTCCACTCACTCCACTGGCTTCCCGTCTCCACCAGGATTGAGTACAAGGTTTCCCTCCTCACACACCAATGCATCCATGGACATGGCCCCCCCTACCTCAAAGAACTTATCAACCCACAAAACACAACACGCTCCCTCCGCTCCACTCACTCCAACCTCCTCCACTTACCCAGAACCAGACTCAGGACAATGGGAGATAGGGCCTTCTGTCTGTGGGACGCCCTCCTTGACACCTTGAGGGCACCTCAATCCACTGACTGTTTTAAAAAAGGTCTTAAGACATTTCTTTTTAGCAAAGCTTTTGGTCCCCTTTAGAATTTTTTCTTTTTTGTTTCTTTTCTTTGTTGTATTTTAAACTGCTTATTTTTTATTTTATTTTTTCTGTTTTTAACCTGTTGCACTTTGAGATCTTTGATGAAAAGTGCATTATAAATTAAATGTATTATTATTATTATTATTATTATTATTATTATTATTAAAAGTGGAAGTATCATCATGAAAATCTACTTAAAGTATTAAAAGTAAAGAAGAATCCTCCCATTGTAGAAAGTTTAAAGGATTCAACCAGTTGTGTGTTTAATGGTCTAATCATCTCAGCTGGACTTGTAGCCGTTATATTGTTGGCTAGTTTACTTTAGAATTAAACATCAGATTTTATAAACTACATGTGTTTTGTGGCAGAAATCTTAATGTCTAAAGTAACTAGTAACTAAAGCTGTAACAGATGAATGTAGTGGAGTAAAAAGTACAATATTTCTCTCTGAAATGTAGCGGAGTAGAAGCAAAAGTGGCATGAAAAGAAAAGACTCAAGTAAAGTACAAGTACCTCAACATTTGAACTGAAGTAGTAACATTCAACCACTGGTCTAGACAAAGACATTCTAATCACTTGCTAGCATTTCATAAATTTTTTTCATTAACAGTTTTATTATGTATATATATATATATATATATATATATATATATATATATATATATATATATTACAATCCTGCATGTGCTTTGCAAGTCCATTGACCTGGCTCGACTTAATAAAAGTCAAGACAAAGTGAAATTAGTGACAGTGTTTCAACATCAACATTTTGAAGCAGTCCTGCACATTGTCTATTTGATGTCATGAAGCCAGTTGACTGATCACCTGCTAACTTATTTTAAATTTGCAAGAACTGTAGACCAATACAACAACAGGCTTAAATGAACTGACAACATAAGTTATACGACTTACAGTTCTTAAGGACACACACACAGGATCTCAACTGATTATCCTCCGGACAGCTAGTCTCTTTTTCTTTTTGCTCCGTGTGTCGCGCGCGCCCGCTCGCGGTGAGGCCTGTGTCTGTGCTATTCTCCGACATGACGACCTCTTGTACAAAACTAAAGTAACGAGCCAATTTTGTAAAATGTAAGGAGGAGAAAGTACCGATATTCATGTTAAAATGTACGGAGTAAAAGTAAAAAGTCGCCACAAAAAAATATAGTAAAGTAAAAATAGCTGAAAAATCTACTTGAGTACAGTAAGTATTTGTACTTCGTTACTTCCCATCTCTGGTTATATCCATCTGAACAATTATTATGAGGTAAAACGAACAAACATCAGTATTACTTACTGGTAGCTGCACGCACAAAATTCTAGGAACTTAGAAATAAGTACAGCAACATTATCCTATATTATCTTCCAACACCCGCGCTCTCTTCCAAACTTTCACGAAACTGAAACTTAAGTTGTGTTCATCATTCCATTTTTGTCATGACAAGTTGACAGTGTTTGGGATGTCTTGATTAAAACAAGTTGACATTAATCAAAGTGACATTACCAGAAGTTGTCTTGGTCATGACAAGTTGGCATTAAATTTGTTTGGGATGACTTTGTAATGACAACTTGACATTAATCAAAACGGGATGTCATGACACTATTATGACAGTGTAATGGATAGATTCTTAGACCTCAAGTAAAGTGGTACCATTTTGATTTGTCATTAAGATATCATGGATAATGGGATGGTGAGCAGGGGAAAAGGACCCAAATGCAGAGAGAGAGGTAGGCAGGCAGGAGATGGTTAACTCAGAGGTTTAATTGGACAAAAAATGAGGGAAGCAAACAACAAAGGAAGTCCTGAAGTCAACAGGCAAAAAAGGTCCAACGTGCAAAAACAAGAACAGGGAATACAGGGAGCAGAGACAGGCGACAGGCACAGGAAAAACACGAACTGACCGGGAGGAGATACAAATGGATACAAAATGATCTAACAAGAGACAAAGGGAACACAGGGGTTAAATACATGAGGTAATGAACAAATGAGGAACAGGTGATACAGCAGGTGAAACACATCAGGGCGGAGCAGGACAATCAACAAAGGCGGGAAAACACAGAAAGTAAAACTAGACAAGACAAGACAGAAAACAGACTATCAAAATAAAACAGGAAGCAGAACATACACAGGGAAGTGCAAAACCGAAAAATACACAACAAAATATACACAGATCATAATACACAAAATACATTTACAAGACGGGGAACAGAACCTACAGAAAAAAACAGGGACATAACTAAACAGAAATATACACAACAGAAATATACATACAAAAATTTACAAACAAGGCAACAGAAATGTACAAACAGGTAACAAATGTCCAAAACAGGAAACTGAAATGTCCATAACCATCACAGATAATACTTGCTGTCATGACACCATTATGACAGTGTAACGAATACATATTTTGACCTCAAGTGAAGTGGTACCATTTTGATTTGTCATTAATATATCATGAAGGATAAGACATGTCTTAAGAAGTGCCATTGCACACCAAATTACCTTCCTAACACATTATCATGTGATGTAAAAATCTTTGTTAAGGCTTGTTTTGTAACACGATGACCAAGCTCAACACTCACACTCAGGAATTAAACAAGAAAGCAGTTTAATGAATTAACATCAACAGTTTTTCACTTAAAAAACATTGTACAGAAACAGTTAAATTAAAATAGGTATATATGAATAATAGGTATATACAAATACATTCTTTGAACTTAAGTGGTACCATTTTTAGTGTCTGTCATAAACAGAACTTTGTAAACACAGATAACGGAGCCCACACTCACAATATTGAGAGGGCGTGGCAGACTTTCAAAAAACAAATATGGCGGTTCAGAGGAAATGGGACAATGGAGTCCCTCAAAATCCACCTCAAGATGATTGAATGGTTTTATTGGTTGGGAATTCTGCATCACGACGGCATTTTCGGTCGACTGGTGCATGAAATCAAAAAGGTACAGAAGTAATCAGTGTTCACTTATCAAATCTATTCATATAATTTTGCTGAATCTCCTTGCAAAATCTCCATTTTATTATTTTCCTGCTGACTGTCAGATGTGGACGAAAATGCCTTGTGATGTACATGTCAATGTTGATGTATTAAACTGCTTTGTTGTTTAATTTCTGAGTGTGAGTGTTAGTTGACCTTGCTCATGACGTTACAAAACAAAAAAATATTCAATTTTCTTTCTGGGTAAAGGTTGTATTGCACAATACTGCAGCAGTAGCTTTTTGTGGCAAATGTAATGTAATGTCAGCAAAACATGAACTCCCATTGTCTTGACAATGATTTGGTGTGCAATGACACCTGAGACACATCTTATCCTTCATGATATCTTAATGACATCAAAATGGTATCACTTTACTTGAGGTCTAAGAATCTATCCATTACACTGTCATAATAGTGTCATGAGAGCCAGTTTTGTGTCACACATCTATCTGACCAAGTGCTAGAATTGGTCTCTAACCTTGCACATCTAATTATAATAATTATTATGTCAACATGTCATGAATACAAAAAGAGGTGGATTTTCTGTTTATATGTAGTACGGAAGCTGCACTAAGGAGGATCAGCGACATCTACAGCGGGTCATCGGAACCTCACTACCACCATCTGCAGGACATCTACACTGGCCGACTGAAAAACAAAGTCAGCTGTATAATAAAGGACCCATCCCACTCTGGACAATGCCTGCTCTCACCCCTCCCTTCTGAGAGAAGGGACAGAGCTATAAAATATAAAACAAATGAGCTGAAAAACAGCTTCTTTCCCCAGAGCTGTAGGCACTGCCTGTTGTGCAATCCGTTTCATGCTGCTGACTTACATTAACCACTGTTTTAAAGGTTTTTAAACATGTGTTACTATTTAAGATATTATGTAGATATTTTGCATGTATTCATATTGGTCTAGTTGCCTTTGTCTGTGTTCTGTTTACTTAACTATGTTCTATTTATTCAATTCTTTTATGCCAGCGATGAAGATCTGCTGAAAATATTTTCATTGTACGTAAGAGTTAAGTTACCTTACAGTAACTGCAAGCAGTCATATTCATGGTTAACAGTTGAAAACGTTCATTAGAAGTTTAGAAATATAAAAAGATGAGCCCACAGTGCATTGAAAAGTGTTACTGCATACAGTAGTGTAAACAAATACTGCAACTTCTTAGAAACTAAATCTTTGATGTTCATGAAAAAAACACAAAATTCTGAGGTGACTGTAGATTTAATCTAGAGAATGTGTGACGTGCACCAACACCAAAACAAATTCCTTGTATGTGTTAAAAATCGTACTTGGCAATAAAACCCTTTCTGATTCTGATTTAGTGTGCAACATTTCAGAATGTTATCTTTAAAAAATGAATGTTATCTGAGAAGGGTAATTTTTTAAAAAGTGATAGTTACCTCAGTACACTTTACAGATAGAGTAGGTCTAGATTACATTATAATTTACAAAGACCAATCAATTTAAATTTCCCACGAGCAAGCATTTGGTGCGACAGTGGCGAGAATTGTGTCCTCATCTACGCTATTGCAGTCAATGCAAAACAGAGCATCTTTAAACATCAGTTTGTCACTAATTGATCTTTGTGAAAATACATTACAGGCATCTATATGTTGTCTAAACACAGTACACAAATTCTCTCAATTTTCTAGTAAGAGATTCATTTTTAACAAGTTTAAAATTCAGCATCTTCATGCAGTCCTGCCCCTTGTTTACTAAATGTTGTGAGGCCATTTGTGTCATCAGATGATAGCTCCCTGAGATCAGCACCTGCTAACGTTGTCAAAGGTTCTGAGTTCCAGCCCCTGGTGTTGCAAGATGATCATACATATATCTAATCAGGCATTAAGCTGTGTGTCTCATACATTCTTTAAAAACTCAAAGTAAACTTTATTATCCCGTAGGACATTCATGTGGTCTTACACTTTAAAATAAACGTTATCTTATTAGTTAATCTATTCATCAATGAGTTCATTCGGATTTTGGATTTTCTGTAGTATTTTAACCTATTAACGGAATTAAATACTGCCAAGAATATAATAATTTGATACTATTCAATAAGTCAGGATCGGACACTGTTTTTGTGACAATATGTCTTTTATTTTTGAATGCTTAGTTGATTATATAATAAAGGAAATCAGCTGAATAAAGAATACAACACATCAGTTTTAAGAATAAAAAGTAACCAGTTCATTAAACCAGTGGACTATATGAATTATTAATAGTTATTATGAAGTGTTATTACAGTTGCATTCTCCTCTTGTATCACAGAAAGGTCAGACAAAATATACACTTTTATTTTCTATCTGGACATTTTGGATAAAAAGATCATCACTACTCATGTCTGGTAGGTTTACCTTTGGACGGAGTCAGTCTAGCTGTTTCCAGTCTTTATGCTAAGCTAAGCTAGCTGTTTTCCCCTGTTTCCAGTCTTTATGTTAAGCTAAGCTAGCTGTTTCCCCCTGTTTCCAGTCTTTATGCTAAGCTAAGCTAACGTCTGCTCAAGGGAATTTAGCGTACACACGAGTTATATCCATCTGAACAATAACTCAGAGAGAAATCTAATTAGTGTGTTAATATTTTATCAGATGAATGGGCGCTGTTCATATTTTTCTGCCTGCCGAACAAACTGAAACCGAAAGAGAATCAATGATAGAGATTAGAGATGAGCTGTAGAGGCATCATGATGGCGCCTTAGAGTTACACGCTGTTCTTGGAGCACACGAAAGAAAGTGGGTTGTTACAAGTCAAGTCGTTCCAGTTATCTGTAGAGAGAGTTTCCAACCATTTAACTTTTATATTTAAAAGTGCAACATACAAAAAGATGTTTTAAATGTTTTGTTTTACCATTCCAGTTCATCTCAAGACATTTCTCCTTTCCACCGGCATCGTCAGGCTCCCCCGCAGCCCAGCTTGTGTAGTCAAAGTTGGATCCATCAGTCCACATCCATGTAAACACCTGGTGGAGAAAGATTGTTTTAAAGTCAAAGTGAAATCAAGAGTTTTTTTTGTTGTAATACTCATTCAGGCTACAAGAGGATCCTCCTTGTTTTCTACCGGTCACATGACAGTTAAGTTTAACGGTCTTTATAGTTAAATTTAGCAGAGAAAAGGTGACTGTGAGCCGGGTACAGATCACCGTGAAGTGACGGTCATTTCAGAGTTATAGTTGTTTAGCAGACAAAAAGTGAGCGTCATGCAGTGACGACAGTAAAGTTTAGAAAATCAAAAATGACTAGTTAAGATTAGAAAAAGTCTTGTGTTTTCTCCTTAACTTCTTCAGGACATGGACACCTCTTTCCTGGGTGAAAGTCTTGTGTTTTCTCCTTAACGTCATCAGGACATGGACACCTGTTTCCTGCGTGAAAGTCTTGTGTTTTCTCCTTAACTTCTCCAGGACATGAACACCTGTTTCCTGGGTGAAAGTCTTGTGTTTTCTCCTTAACTTCTTCAGGACATGAACACCTGTTTCCTGGGTAAAAGTCTTGTGTTTTCTCCTTAACTTCTTCAGGACATGGACACCTGTTTCCTGGTGAAAGTCTTTTGTTTTCTACTTAACTTCTTCAGGACATTAACACCTGTTAACTGGGTGAAAGTCTTTTGTTTTCTTCTTAACTTCTTCCAGGACATGAACTCTGCTCCCCTCTTGAAAGTCCTGTGTTTTTAGGAGCCAAACATCCCCCCGACCTCCTCCCTCTGAGGATCTTCACGCTCTCATACAGGAGCAGTCAATTTGCTGCTGACAGTAATAACTACGTGGAATACATAGGGATTACAGTGATTTACTTTTCCAGCTATATGTATGAATGCTTCATGAGAACAGGCTGAGAGACGAGTGACATCACTTCCTGTGTGATGATAAAAGTCTCACCTGCACTGCGTCACTGCCTCCAATCCAGGCCTGTGTGTATGTACCAGTCACTTGGTTGATATAGTCTTTGAGGAATGTATTTTCCTCATCTGAGTGGATGGAAGCCAGATGCCCACCAGCGGTCTGGCAGAAGGTCTAATGGAGACAATATAATCAGTTTAAAACATTTAGAAAGAAACAAAAACATAATCACATTATACTGAGATCTGTTAGAGGAGCATTCCGGGCAATTTTCATGTAAAAAAAAAAAAAAAAACCCGATCCGAATCAGTGCTGGCAAACTTGAGTTGTTGCAGCTACGTCTACAAGCACTGAGCTAAAAACGGAGCAAGCTACCAGCAGGATCGAGACAGGGTAGGTGAATTTAAACAATGTCTGAGTTGAAAACGCATCTTGTTGTCACGTAATGGCCCTGTTCATGTTGACATTTTAATTGCATTTTGTGTCTCAAAAGGCACAAAGGCACTCTAAAACATGCCCCGACAACTGCAGTTTTAGCTCAGTGGAAGCTCGTAGCCGTAGCTTCAGCAACTCATGTTTGCTAGCACCGATTCGGCTGAATTTTTTTCTATCGTCAGTATTCGCATAATTACAGCGATCAAGATTAACGTAAAAATTGGCCGGAATTCTCCTTTAACAGATCTCAGGGAAGTTTTACAGTCAGAGGTAACATTTTTATACTTTTAATCAGTGGTGTAAGAAGTATTCAGATCATTTCCTTCAGTAAAACTACTAATACCACACTGTAATACTATATTACACTAAAAGTAAATGCAGGCTACTTAGTTACTGGTATTAATACTTTAACTAGCTACATTTTCTTGGTGATACTGACATACTTTCAATGCAGGACTTTTACTCTAACAGAGTATTTTTACAGTGTGGTATTAGTAGTTTTACTGCAGTAAAGTATTAGAGTACAATGGTATTAAGAATACATGTGTTATGATAGAAAGAACTGCTGTACCTCTGCATCAATCCAGGTCTTTGTCTCGCTGTAGAAAGCGAAACAGCGAGAGCCAAACTGAGTCCAATCAGGAGGACAGGAAGCTTGACCCTGTATGAACAAACACGTCAAAAACAATCAGTCTAGTCTATATCAACAACTGTTCATTTATGGGATTGTTCCTCCGCAGCGCTGTGGAGATAGAGCTGGCAATGCAAGACTACAATCAGAGCAACCCAACAAGTCAGAGATACTGTTCTGACCTGGGCAGGACGTTTTATTTTCTTCACAACACTGTGATCACAAAAATGTCAAATTATTATAAGTTACACAATACTTTGACAGCCAATGACCTTCATGGTTGGGGAGACTGGACTGATTTTCTACTGTTTAATCACCATCTAACTTAGCCAATTAAGAGCTACATTTAGCTTTAGATGTTATATGAATATGGTCCCTGTTGCACAGGTTTTATCAGCTCACAATTTTGAATGCACATTTACGAGTGCAACTTTTATTAACACAAATGTAAAGCTGAGACTTACCAGCAGCAGTTTTAATGAGTAATTAGTATCATCATACGAGCATTTGTATCTATATGTGCAATAACATCTGCTGAACAGGGCCAACATTTACTCAGAAGTGAAGATTGTTAACAGTTTTTTAAAAACTGTTTATAATAAAAGAAAATGTATTTTACTGTAGCTACACACCAAATTTCCTTTTTTCATTACAGGACAAAGTCCAGGGTGACCTTCCAGAACTTTATCTGTTATTTTAGTGATTTATTTCTTAAGAGTGTACTTACATATGCAGTCAACAGTCCGCTGGACAAACAGAGCAACAAAGCAAACGGAAAGACTGATGTCATCTGTGGAAAGAAGTTAAACAAAGTCATCATACTGCATACAAGGAAATAATGTCAGACAATGAATGTTTGCAATTGATCATTAATGAGCCATTTATCAAAATAAAGTATTCTTCTAGTTATATGTGTATTATATAATGAAGATATGGTTTAATATTTGATAGATTATCTAATATTTAAAATGTCTATAATTAAATACACCAAGTTTTATCAAAATATATAATCTCCTCTTGATAAAGACAGGATTAGTTATTATTGAAAGTAAAATTAGATGAAATTGTGATAATAAATTGAAATATGATTACCTTTGCTGAGGTGGTGATTGGCTGACACAGAGGAGAAGAACAAGCTGATGACTGTCACTGAAAGAAAATGTCATAGATCTGAATACTATTAAACACCCAATAATAACAAATTAGGTTAAACTCATCTTGATTTACTAATAACATATGCAGTCAACAGTCCCCTGGACAAACAGAGCAACAAAGCAAACGGAAAGACTGACACAATCTGTGGAAAGAAGTTAAACAAAGTCAACAAATTGCAGACAAGGAAATGGCAGACAATGAATGACTGCTTTGCCTTCTGGCTCAGCTCTCATTTTTTATCACAATGGTGCGGTAAAGTGAATGTAATACCGCCCCCGCTGCGCCGATTCTCTGTCCAATCTCCTGCTACTTTGTCCCCTCCCTTGAGATAAAGACCCTGAGGAACTATAACTCCTGCACTTGGGACTCATTCCCTCCCCCCAAAATGTCTTCACGATAAAGACAGAATTAGTTATTATTAGAAGTAAAAATAGATGGAATTTTGATAATAAATTGAAATATGATTACCTTTGCTGATGTAACGGGGCTGAAATTATATTATTACTTTTACGGTTGAAATTTCACCAAATCCTGATGAATATTGTTTTCTATAAGTTTAAGATGTGTTTTATTGCCTATATTTATGCCTGAATGGTGTATTCAGACCAAGGTATTAATACCTGTACTGTCACTTTAAGAGGTCGCAGGCCTTGTGCCGTCATTCAGGTGCTTCTCTCAGTCCGCGCCAGACTAGCTGAGAGGAGGTAATGTATTATTTTGCCCGTCATTTTTAAACATTTATTTCGGTTTTTGAACAATGCAAACCATGTTTTATGCATGTATAAATGTTAAGTTCTAGGTTGTGAACATGGAGTTAATGTGTCAATTGAATATAAACCTTGTAAACAGACTTTTTGCAAGCTTTAAAGTAGACATGTTTCCACATGCTAGTCTACAGGGTTTTCTGTATGTTTATCTGCTAACAGGAGCTTGAGACCTGTGTGCTATGTGGAGAAGACTGCATGTTACAGAGCCTTATGTGTTTTTCCTGTTGATTCGTACAGGTATGTGCATAATGTTCATTATAATTCATCTGGCATATTGTTTACACTGATTTGTATTAAGCATGTCAAAGAAATTCATGTTAAATACATGGGGAATTTTATAATTAATTTAATTCATTTTCACATTTTTATTTAAAAGTATTTTTGCTGTTGATACTAAAAGTTTTATCAGTCATGTATGTATGTGCAGTCCGCGCCAGACTAGCTGAGAGGAGGAACTTGAGACCTGTGTGCTATGTGGAGAAGACTGCATGTTACAGAGCCTTATGTGTTTTTCCTGTTGATTTGTACAGATAAAGCCACTGTTCTGCCTTCATTAAAAGAGCAACCAGCAGCTGGTCGTGGTCCGGGTCCTTCCTTCACTCAGCACAACATAGAACACAACGCAGAACATACTAGGGTTAATGGACGTGCATCGAGCCTGATATAAGACTGTTAAAGACAATGCACGCCCGTTACAATGGTGCCGTGACCTTTCAAGGATTGGTCTGAAGAACGACGTCAGCTCGTTTGCCGTGGGAAGCTGCATTCACTCACCTTTTACCGTGGTCAGGTATTCCTTTGGACTGAAACCTGATGTTTATTTTTTTTGTCTTCATCAATATAACAGCACCTAAGAGAGTGATTTACTGAGAAATTGATTGCTGATTGATGTGATTATCCAGATCTGTTTTTTTGGTGCTCTTCCTATTTAACAATTGAGATTTAATTTTATTGTTTTTTTTTTTTCTCTCTCATATTTCTGTGTATGGAGTGACTGAAATATGGCAGAGGGTTACACATATTTTGTTGAGGGTGAAGGTAACAATGATGAGCGTGACTCTATCGAGGACCAGTTTGGTGTGGGGAGGGGTTTGTTCTTTCGACCCTTAGAGTCCAGGACACCAGGGCTTAGTGTCACAGCATTACACACCCCACAGCTTACCTCTACACGTCATGTAGATCATACCATGCCAAGCCAAGTTGAGCAGAATCCAGACTTAGGCTCACTCATTACACAGTTAGCTGAGAAGCTAGGGGAGTCCATTACAGCTAAGCTGCAATCTGACAGGTGCACACACAACAGCAGTACTTCTGTACAACCCTCAGAAATGACATTGCCTAACGTCAAGGTTGTCATGCAGTCAGATGCAAAAGAGCCTCCTATATTCAGGGGTGATAGCTCAGACAAATTCACAGTTCATGAGTGGGAAAATCTTATGACACTGTACTTAAAGAAGCGAGCTATTCCAGTCCATGAGCATTCACAAGAAGTCCTGGCAAAGCTTATGGGCAAAGCAGGGGATGTGGTGAGGATAAAGCTGCGTAACAACACATCTCTTAACCACACTGCGAATCCCCATGTGATTTTTGATATTCTGAAACAACACTTTAGCGAACTGACATACTCAAGCATGCCTTTGGCAGATTTTTACAATACATTGCCCATGCCAGGTGAAGATGCTATGGAATATTGGATAAGGCTAAATAAAACAGTTGATGTAGCAGATGAATATCTGAAAAGGCAAGGCCGAAGCATTGATGACCCAGGCCATGAAGTCAGTATGATGTTTATCAAGCACTGCCCAGACCAGTCTTTGGCAAGTGTTTTCAAGTTCAAGTCTGTGGAGAAATGGTCGGCAAGTGAGATCCAAGAGAGGCTTGATGAGCACATGCAGGGACGGAAAACCCAAGCTGCCACTGTTAGGCCACTTAAGCCGAGCACAGTAGAGCACAAAGTCCATTCCCAGTGTCATGTGCCTATAGCTGATAATACACCAGTCCTAAACACCACTGTACCGTCGGTGCCATCTCCGGTACCCATGACTACTGTGAGTGTTGACAATGTCTGCATGAGGAGTTTGGTGAACTTGTTAGACCGATTGGTTACACAGCATACACAAGTGCCAGCTAACCCCAGGGCTCAAGCCACAGTGCCTCGCTCTTCTCAAAAGGTATGCAGGGTTTGTGGGGCTTCTGATCATTCCACATTGTCTCAATGCAGGCGAGAGAACAGGTGTTTAAAGTGCTTTTTGCCTGGTCACTGGAAGAGGGACTGCCCTGATCAGACCAACCAGCGCCGCTTTCAACCTGCCAACAGCGCTGGTGGACAGAACCAACGGTTAAACTAGAAAACCCACACCTTGGGAGGGGCGGTGTGGGTATTGTGGATGAATCCCTCTCTGATATACACGACCCAGCTCGTTTATATGAGGACTGCTGCGCCGAAGCACCTAAGGGGACCCGAATAGTAATTCAGGCCACACAGAAGATCGAAGCTTTCAGTGAGTTGTTTTATGCTACTGTCCTTGTCAATCACAGTGTGCAGCTCAAAGGCATGTTGGACTCTGGCTCTATGGCATGTAGCATCAGCGAACATGCGGTAGAGAAACTCAGCTCTGTTGGTGTTTTGCCTGAGAAGCAACACCCTGAAGAAAATATCGTTTTGATTGGCTGTGGTGGTCTGCAGACTCGACCTGAGGGTTTTTATGACTTGGAAATGCAGCTCTACGGTGTTCGCTGTGTCGTACCTACCTTGGTTGTGCCTGGTCAGCATGATGATCTCATCTTGGGCTCAAATATCATCAAACACGTGATTCATGTTCTGAAGGGTGATAATGACTATTGGAACATGGCATCCAGACCTGAGCATCAGTCTGACCCCGATATTGAACAGTTCTTGTCGATGTTCACCAATGTCGAGCGTTGGAGAGGAAGTGAGGTTCCTGACAAAATAGGCACTGTCAAGCTCACCCAAGCAGTGACACTCCTACCCAGGCATGAACACTTAGTTTGGGGTAGACTCCCTGCTAGCGTGCCGATGTCACCTGGAAGCACCGTTGTTAGAGCCAACCAACTCCAAAGCCATGCCACGAGGTGTTCTAGTGGGCCGTCTTGTCACACCTCTCTGGGGTGATAGATGGGTGCCAATGACAGTTGTGAACCCATCTGACAAAGCTATCACACTGAAGAGAAATTGCAAATTGGCTGATGTGTTTCCATGCTTGGCAATCGAGGATCTAGCTGCTTCTCAGGGTCTACATGTGGCTTCAGAGAAACAACCAGATGCAGACAGCAAACAACCTGACATTGAGATACAGCAATTTCATACGGAGAAACAAGTACATGACACACTGCAGCAGCAACCTGACACCTCGCCCAATGCCTATTTTGCTGATCAGTTGGCTAAAAGCTTGTTGGAGTTGGGCTTAAGTGACGTTGACATAGACACATGTCAGGTCAGTGAAGACTGTAAGTCTAGGCTCACACAGCTACTAATTGAATATCAAGACATCTTCTCCAAGCACTCATTGGACTGTGGTGAAGTCAAGGGATACACGCACCGCATTCATCTCACTGATGATCGCCCTTTTCGCTTGCCATACAGGAGAGTCCCTCCTGCCCACTATCAGAAGTTGAGGCAGGTTCTCACTGATATGGAGGAAAAGGGGATTATCAGGAAGTCCTCAAGCGAGTATGCTTCGCCACTGGTGATGGTGTGGAAGAAAGATGGTGGGTTGCGGATTTGCACTGATTTCAGGTGGCTGAATGCCCGAACCTTGAAGGACGCCCATCCCTTGCCGCACCAGTCTGACTGTCTGGCTGCTCTTGGTGGAAATTGCCTCTTTAGCACGATGGACCTCACTTCTGGCTTTTTCAACATCCCAATGCACGAAGACGACAAGAAGTAGACAGCTTTCACAACCCCCCTTGGACTGCATGAATATAATCGCATGCCACAGGGACTGTGTAACAGTCCAGCGTCCTTCATGAGGATGATGATTGGGATCTTTGGGGACATGAACTTTACGAAACTCCTGTGTTATCTTGACGATCTTCTTGTTTTTGCATCATCAGAGGATGAGGCCTTGTCCAGACTTCGCACAGTGTTCCAGCGGTTGCGAGAGAACAACTTGAAACTGGCCCCGAAGAAGTGTCATCTGCTTCGAAAACAAGTCGGATTCCTTGGACATGTCATTACTGGTGAGGGTGTGGCCGTTGATCCTGCCAAGGTGGAGGTTATCACCAAGATGACAGTACGAGACCTCATGGAGGACGATGAGTGCACGCCTTCTCTCCGGAGAATCAAATCATTCCTTGGCATGGTATTTTACTACCAGCATTTCATCCCAAACTGTTCCTCCATTGCGAAGCCCTTGTTCGCACTTACGGCTGGTCAGAAGAGACGGGGACGGACAGCTAAAGATAAGAAGCCTCTAGGTGCCTATCGTCAGCTTACCCCTGCAGACTGGTCGGCGGAATGTGGAACCGCTTTTGACCAGTTAAAGACCATGCTGTTGGAATGTGTTGTGCTGGCCCATCCAAACTTTGACGAGCCATTTATCCTGTCAGTTGATGCATCATTGGACGGACTTGGTGCGGTGCTCTCTCAAGTGCCACGAGGAGAGTCCAAGGCCAGACCAGTTGCTTTTGCAAGCAAGACCCTCAGTGCGTCACAACGGAAATATCCAGCTCACAGACTGGAGTTCATGGCTTTGAAGTGGAGTGTATGTGAAAAGTTCAGCCACTGGCTAAAAGGCCGTAGCTTCACCGTTTGGACAGATAATAATCCACTAACTTACCTGCTAACAAAGCCGAAGCTTGACGCATGTGAAATCCGCTGGGTCTCTAAGCTTGCGTCTTACTCCTTTGATCTCAAACACCTGCCCGGGAAAAGAAATGTGGTGGCTGACGCCTTGAGTCGCGACCTTTTCGCAAAGCCCATTTGTCAGAGACTGTTGAGGGAACCATATCCCACCCTGATTCTGGAAGCTGATGGGATAGAGGAGGATTCAGTGCAGGATGCTTTCAGGGTCAGCTGCCAGTCTCAAAGCTACAGATCAGAGGACCATCCAACATCCAAGGTGGCGTGTGATTCCGCCGAGATCAGAGCTCTTTGTCAGGCACACTGTGACTGGATTAATGCAGCGGAATCCAGGGCACTTTGTCTGGCACAACACGTCCGACAGCTGTCGAGTGGTCAGGATGTTGCGCCCATATTCTCCGCTCAGGAGCTGCAGTTGAGTCAAGAGCAAGACCCCAGCATCTCTAAGGTGTTGCCTTTCGTTGCAGCCAGGAAGCGACCATCTAGGCATGAAAGGCATGGTGCTGACTCGAAGGTCCTCAGATTGTTCAAGCAATGGGACATGTTGGAAGTCCATGACGGGATGTTGTATCGGGTGACGAGAGATCCCGTGTCCAAGCAGAAAAGATCTCAATATGTGTTGCCTCTGAGTCTAAAGGAAAAGACATTGTTGGGCATTCACGATCTGGCAGGTCATCAAGGTCAGGACCGTACTCTCTCACTGGCAAGGCAGCGATTTTACTGGCCTGATATGGAGAGGGATGTGAGGACGCATGTCAGATGCTGTCAGAGATGTGTGTTTGGGAAGTCGCCGGAACCTGCTGCTCGTGCTCCCCTGGAAAGCATCAAGAGCTCTGCCCCGATGGAGTTAGTGTGCATGGATTTTTGGTCGGCAGAGGACGGCAAGCAGCGTTCTGTGGATGTCCTAGTGGTTACTGACCATTTCACCAAACTTGCCCATGCATTCCCTTGTGCTAATCAGACGGCAAAGCAAGTTGCCAAAAAGCTCTGGGACAATGTGTTCTGTGTTTACGGTTTCCCTGAGAGGATGCATTCCGATCAGGGCACCAATTTCGAGAGCAATTTGATTGCAGAGCTCCTTCGTCTGGCTGGTGTTGCAAAATCTCACACAACAGCCTACCACCCCATGGGCAATGGAGGAACAGAGCGATTCAATCGCACTTTGGGCAGCATGCTCCGTACCCTTCCCCTTAAGGAAAAACACCAGTGGCCACAACAAATCCAGACCCTCACGTTTGCCTATAACGCCACCGTTCATGAGACTACGGGTTATGCGCCCTTCTTCTTGATGTTTGGGCGCGTACCTAGATTGCCGGTGGATATTCTGTTTAAGCAGGTTTTGAACGACCCAGGAGTTGTTGACTATGACTCATATGCCAAATCCCTGCTTTTCTGCCTCAAAAGTGCTATGGAGATCGCCCAGAAACATTCTTCCACTGAGCAACAGCACCAGGCCCGGCAATATAACAGACGTGTCAAGGGTACCTACCTCTCTGTGGGAGATCGTGTTTTGGTAGCGAATAAAGGAGAACGAGGGAAGAGGAAGTTGGCCGACAAATGGGAGGATGGGGTGTACACAGTTGCTGGTGCAAATCCCAATATCCATGTCTACAAAATACAGGATGCAGAGGGACACACAAGAGTTGTGCACAGGAATCTTTTGTTGGAGGTCAACTTTTTGCCACTCTCTGGGATGGATGAGAGCCAGGATGCCCATACAAATGATCAGTCTTTGACCAGCGAGGAGTCTGATCGGGAAGACTGTGACTCTGGTGATGATACCGCCTCAGTGTCTGTGTTGTTGACTCAAGATGACAGTGTACAGAATCTGTCAAATTCCCGAGATGGTGAGAGTCTTGCAGTTTTGTCACCTGAAGTCCCGCCTGACTCTGAGTCGGCTGATTCAGAAGAGCTGGACCAATCTAGTCCAGTGCACGGTCCAGTCGCTGCCATTGCTGACTGTCCATCCATCTCACCTGCACCACGATCAGATTTTTCACACTCACCACATGCTGACACCTTGGTTCACACTGACCCGCACACAAACACTGCAGCTGATGGTCATGTTAGAACGCGTGCAGGGAGAGTAGTGAAATCAGTGAACAGACTGATAGAATCCATGGTTCAGAAACCATTTTTGAGGGGTTCAAACATTTTGTTTGGGGGCCATTCACAATCTCTCTTTGTTTTGCAGAGATAAGCCTTGATATATGTTGGTCATGTTATTGTAGTATATGTTATATTATTTTTTTTAGGACAGAGTTATGAGCATTGATACGTGTAAATGTCTGTGGAACAAGTTTTTTTTTTGGGCCAAGTGTTGTGTGGCGTATCAGGCGTCGCATTGAGCTGTGGGGATTCAGAGACCTGATCAACCTCTTTCTTCCCTG
This sequence comes from Sander lucioperca, assembly GCF_008315115.2. Taxonomy (NCBI): domain Eukaryota; kingdom Metazoa; phylum Chordata; class Actinopteri; order Perciformes; family Percidae; genus Sander; species Sander lucioperca. The sequence goes on from NC_050180.1 coordinate 26,405,037, forward strand.
AACCTTGTATGTGAGGTAACTTCTAAGTTGACTGTGGACTAGGTCTTTTGTTTCATTTGTGCCAGATTGTGTCAGTAGTAGACATATTGTATGCTCCTTGTAGTCCTGAGACTTCGTTATCAGGATGTTGGTGAATTTCAGAAGGGGTGAATGTAACGGGGCTGAAATTATATTATTACTTTTACGGTTGAAATTTCACCAAATCCTGATGAATATTGTTTTCTATAAGTTTAAGATGTGTTTTATTGCCTATATTTATGCCTGAATGGTGTATTCAGACCAAGGTGTTAATACCTGTACTGTCACTTTAAGAGGTCGCAGGCCTTGTGCCGTCATTCAGGTGCTTCTCTCAGTCCGCGCCAGACTAGCTGAGAGGAGGTAATGTATTATTTTGCCCGTCATTTTTAAACATTTATTTCGGTTTTTGAACAATGCAAACCATGTTTTATGCATGTATAAATGTTAAGTTCTAGGTTGTGAACATGGAGTTAATGTGTCAATTGAATATAAACCTTGTAAACAGACTTTTTGCAAGCTTTAAAGTAGACATGTTTCCACATGCTAGTCTACAGGGTTTTCTGTATGTTTATCTGCTAACAGGAGCTTGAGACCTGTGTGCTATGTGGAGAAGACTGCATGTTACAGAGCCTTATGTGTTTTTCCTGTTGATTCGTACAGGTATGTGCATAATGTTCATTATAATTCATCTGGCATATTGTTTACACTGATTTGTATTAAGCATGTCAAAGAAATTCATGTTAAATACATGGGGAATTTTATAATTAATTTAATTCATTTTCACATTTTTATTTAAAAGTATTTTTGCTGTTGATACTAAAAGTTTTATCAGTCATGTATGTATGTGCAGTCCGCGCCAGACTAGCTGAGAGGAGGAACTTGAGACCTGTGTGCTATGTGGAGAAGACTGCATGTTACAGAGCCTTATGTGTTTTTCCTGTTGATTTGTACAGATAAAGCCACTGTTCTGCCTTCATTAAAAGAGCAACCAGCAGCTGGTCGTGGTCCGGGTCCTTCCTTCACTCAGCACAACATAGAACACAACGCAGAACATACAAGGGTTAATGGACGTGCATCGAGCCTGATATAAGACTGTTAAAGACAATGCACGCCCGTTACACTGAGGTGGTGATTGGCTGACACAGAGGAGAAGAACAAGCTGATGACTGTCACTGAAAGAAAATGTCACAGATCTGAATAGCATTACACACTCAATAATAACAAATTAGGTTAAACTTAACCTGATTTACATCATTAATGCATCCACAATCTGCACTTATTTTTATCTTTACTCAACAGAATAAACTCTGCAATCTAGCATAAACAACATTTATACATTTTTTAGGCAAATCTTTCTTTCAATGATAATGATGACAATGCAATGTGAAAACGTCCATTATACTCACATCAATAATCTTTGTTCTGTCTGGTGTGGTTTGGTTTGGAGGGAAAAGAGAGTCACTTATATACCTTAGAAAGGGGAGTGGTCTTAATCATGATTGACAGTTCATGCAATGACGCAGGTAGAGACTTGATATTTAACAGGGTGTTAAAGTCATGGTCAGTGGTAGGCCTGGCAAACTCCATTCCTTTTAAGGCTTTGAGTTATTCTGAGTCACTCACTAAACTGATCCGGGTTGTGCGAGTCACTTGAGTCACTTGAGTCAGTGTTGCTAAATCACCAAGAAAACTCAGTCCTACTCGCCACCTCATGCAGCTGCTCACAGGAGAGCCATTTAGTCACAGGAAAGAAAGCATTTTGAGCCAGACTATTTATTGTCTTAACTTAGTGTAGCCTAAGCAAAACGGAAAAAATGCCGCAGTGAATACATTTTTTTTTTTTTTTTAATCGATCAACCTAATTTTGATATGCTACATCTATACACCAAACCTATAACCTAGAAGCATGTTATTTCAGAAATGAAAGAATGGCCTTTGTTGTGGATTTGCTTTTCACCCTGACTTGAGGAGAGACTTTACTTGCTCGTCTGCTACAGATCCACTCATGACAACGTAGTCGGCTGGTTCGTGTGACTGGCTGACTCACTCAATGACTCATGAGTCATGATGACTCATGAGTCCCATGTTCTGCAAGGCAAGCTTGCAATGTTTCGGACTGTCTTCTCGACCTAATTGCATTTTAATATACTACATTTATACACCAAACCTACAGTAGGCCTAGGCTACGTGCAGAACATTGTATGTTATTTCAGAAGTGAAAGGATGGCTTTTGTTGTGGAGTTGCTTTTCACCCTGACTCAAGGAGAGACTTCACTCGCTCTACAGATCCACTGATGACAATGTAGCTGGCTGATTCGCACGACTGACTGACTGCCTCGAGGACTCATGAGTCCCATGGTCTACCAGCTTGTAATGTTTCCGGCCCTGAGTCTGCGGGTCGGGAAGTTCCTATAACCTGTCTCGGACTGTCTCTGCTCACTCAGTCGCTTGAGTTGACTTGTGGAGTTGTGGTTGCCTACGAAATTGTAAGTTATAAAGCCTTTGGCTGCTAAGATGGCTAGGACTAGTAGTAGCTAATGTTGCAAGAGGTTTGTGTGTGGCGCTGTTATTATTTTAGACTGAATTGTAGTAGGACTCAACTGATCCGAGTTAATGATAATAGAGACTCGCGACTCATGAGTTAATTTAAAGACACGGGTGAAAGATCCGAGCGAGTCACGACTCAAACAGGTTTAGTCAGTGGTGTATGACGGTGCCTGGATGTAATGAACAATGTGTGTTTAACTGGTGGACTTCTGTGTTGTGTTTATTGTATTAATCCCACCGTGACACAGGATCTCTTTATGATGATATCAATTTATTCTCTCTGGTGACAATCACAAATAAACAGGACCTTGTTATTAATCAGAACAGCCTGCTCCAGCTTCAACAATACTGTTTGAGAAACAGTGGCGGACTTAACATAGAGGCATAGGTAGGCGGCTGCTTGGGGCCCCCTACCAGCGGTTGTAGTAGGGGGGCCCCCAACCAACCTAAAAAAAAAATAAAAAATCCCCTTATCTTCATGAATGCTTCAAAAATCACAGTAAATTGTATTAATACTCTTAGGAAATACATTGAAACATTGAAGTAGTAGTTAAATTGTCCAGTTCATGGTTATCTGTCCCTACACATATGAAATGGACTAGTCTGTAGTCTGTAATACACCCCCTACTTTCACAGTGAAATGGACTAGACCGTAATACACCCCCAACTTTCACAATGAAATGGACTAGTCCGTAACAGTGCACACAGCACGGCGAAAGATAAACACATAGTGACAGGAGAACTGGGGAAGTACACAAACAGAGATGAAGCAAGACGAGTCTAAACGCGAAAATGAAACAAAGTTACCCAAGCGGCTCAAATAAAAGAAAAAAGCGAAAAGACGCCAATAAGTATTTGCCAAACGCTGCAAAAGATGACAAACTTTTTTATGGCTACTATTTGGGGATACAGACAGGAACAACAACGTCCATAGCGTTGAACATGCCGCTACAGCAGAAGGCAGCAGCTAGCTGTTAAGTGGTGCTAGGTGAGGATAACGTTAACCAAGACAAATTAAATGAAGAGGACATCACGTTGTTTCATAAAGAAGAGCAGGAGAAGAACAGAAAAAGGAGGAGAGGAAGAGAAAGAAAGACAAGGCAGAGAGGACAAGGCAGAGAGAGTAAAAACAGGCATGAAGAGGAAAAGAAACAGAGGGATGAGGAAGAGAGAAAGGAAGGGACAGAGACACAAAAGAGAGAAGGTAGACCTAATCATTTAACAATACAAAATTTCATATTATTAGTTCTTAATCCCAATGATTGACTGCTGTTGTTTTTTGTTATCCTCTCACTTCATGGCAATGCTGCAAACAAACACACACACACACACACACACACACACACACACACACACACACACACATACTATCATGTACATAGGTTTGTTTGTAGATTGTTTGAAATGCTCAATCTCAAGTGCAATGCCAATTGCAACCTCACTCACTCACTCACTCACTCACTCACTCACACACACATACAAAGTAAATTATTCATCTTGGCAATATTTGCTAAGTATATGGCACTTTGTGAGTATATGACTGTGGGGTTTTACCCTGACTACTTGTCTTGCTGGTATATTGATATTGATTTGATCTTAAAAAAAAGAATAAACAGTGCTGGTTTTCCTGGCATTTTGGCAAAGACAGGTGTTATCTGAAACCTTATTCTCTCTTGGGTTCCATCGTGACTATTAGTTTGTGTAGTGCTACACTTTGTGTGTTCTCTGCTTTCCATCTTCATTTTAGAGTAAAGAAGTGTATGCAGGTATTTTTTCTCCTCTCCAACCTTTACCTTGTCGTTCTCTTTTAAAGATCGGATGGGGGGCCCCCATACATACCTTCGCCTTGGGCTCCCAATTTGCTAAATCCGCCACTGTTGAGAAATTATGCTTAGAATGGTTTTTGCTTCAGTTTCTCTGTTAAACCATTTGCATCCAAACTGCTGCTGTTTTAGGATTCATGGGTTATCATCAGCTTTCATGGGTTAATCATGAAAGCTGAGTAACCTTGCAAAGAGCGTATCCTAAGGGCAGAGCACATAATGTGGAGGAGATGCCGGGCATGACCGGAGATAAGAAGAAAAACTACTGATTGCATGAACTGGCGCCTGAACTTAGCTGCTGTCGCCACACATCGTTCACTTTTTGTAATGTCTGCTGAAACGACTGAGAGCTCGCGGTGCTCTGTAACTGGCTCACAGTTCCCTTTTATTGGGTTAACTGAACCACCAACTACCGGAGCACCATGCGGAGCATAATGTGGAGCACCATGCGGAGTAGAGTCCGGATCGGGCAGAATTTTTCTGTCCAAGCCCGGCCCGCGTCCGACAAAAAAAAGAAAATCTCATTTTTTTTTGTGTGGAAAGCCCTGTTTTATTAAGCAACTGTAGGAAGGCATTCGGAAATGTCAACAGATGAGCGCATCAGCGCACACGTGGCAACAAGTTAATAGCTTATTAACTTTGAAAATTGAAACTTTTAACAGCTTGTTAAAATTTTCAATGTGCTAACCTTTCCTGCTTGCTTCGTTTCCGATCGTGTCCGTGATCAGAAAACCAGGGGAGATTCGTTACCTCCAGGGCCGACATTATAAAATGAATAACGTAGTTTTTTCTGGTGATAAAACACGTCTGCTTCCTCTTTCTCTATCTCTCTTCTGCCCACTTTCCACACACACCTACACCCACATGTACAAGGAGCCATAGCACAATTTTACAACAAATGCCTTACCGCGCTAATGTGACCGAGCCCGACCCGAACCCGACCATCATTTCTAAATAGCTGTACTGTCTGGACCAGTCGGGCTCGGGTCAGGTCTATAACATAGCAGAGCTCTGTAGCGGCTAAAAGCATTTACCATCTACTGCTGACTTGCCTGAGCTGTGACGGAGGTCTGTAGTTGGCGTCACGTGACCAGCCGGCGGTCACCTAGTTTCCTGGGATATAGGATGAAGTAGGATATAAGATAAAGATAGCAAATCTGAATAAGAAAAGGTTAAAATTGAACGTATCAGTGAATATGCCCAATGACAAATTAACCTTCAGAATCTTTGTTCTCCTTCCTCACCCTTGTTTTGCAACATGGCATCCACCCATTTTCAAAACTTGTCAACAACAAGCCAAAGTCTTAGAAAGCTGACAATATGCATTTACCTGCACCACACTTACCTGATTGGATGGGAGTTGAGAGGAAATTTTAAGTCAAAAGAACAAACCCCACCATGAATGTACATGCAAAGTCATATGCTCCCCAACATATTCCTCCAGCCACTGGCGCAGACCTCTTGTTTCACCGGACCCTCCTTCCTACGTCAGCCATCTGCAGATACAACACAAACAAGTGGGACATTTGAGCTAATTGAATCTGAAAAACTTGGAAATATGACCACAAGTACAAACCTATGCTACTTGTTTTAGCTCTATGTCTAATTTTGTGCATGCACGGATAGAACTAAAAACAAGAAAATAAAGACATAAAAACTTTGCCAGAACACACTCACAGTCTGTACTTGTACCAATACCAACTTGTCCTCAATGTGAGTTTTGTTTGGCAGCTTTGATGTTCAAACACACCAACACAGATATCATATCTGTGTTGGCATGTTCAAACACGGATATCATATCCGTGTTGGCCAGACAAAACTCGTTTATATGTCCCTGCTGAACACATGACTGGTTCAAGTGGTTTGCCAACTGAGGGGAAGGAAGGTGGATTCTACACACATGGACAATGATAAAAGAAGCACTTTGAGGGTTTTTGGGTGGATGGGTCAAACAACACAGGATTTTCCCCCAGGAGACCGGGGTGTTGGAACGGAGAATTAAACCTGAAATTAAACAGAGATCTCAAAGGGTAACATGTCCTCACAGACAAAGAGATTTTCTGCCTACACATAAAATTCCAAGCCTGATCCACCTTTGAAACAAAGGAAAGCACATGTCTCCTCAGACAAGAGGGGGGAAGTCCCCATGTTACAGCAGGAGCCAGCAAGTCACATGTAGGTGTTAATGCACAAAATGGCCAAAACGCCGGTAGGTCTTGGATTCCCATTGGGACCCCAAACACAGCATGGAGCCTGAGACTATAAAACCTTCTGACACATGGAAACCTTGGTCTTTCCACTAGTTGCCTTCGTTACTGAAAGGATGACACTTCGCAGCGCTGCCGAGAAATCCACAGCCTCACCTCGCCGGTCGAGTTTGAGCTTCGTGGTACTAAAGGGGGGTCCTGGTGAAGGAGATTTTCCGTCTCTCATCAAATCTGCAGAGGGTAAATTACCCTGTTTTCCAAGGAAAGGAGGACGTCGCTTCTCCTACAGTCGACTCTGAACAGGGCTCCGAATCCAGCTGCCGGAGGGAGGTTTCTGTTCGTTAAATCACGGGCCTGTGTTTTTAACTCGCTTTCTGATCAGCGGAGGATCCACCGAACAAACTAAGTGATCTACATATCCAAAAGTAAGAGGCTTAATAGTGTTCTGGGCAGATTAGAACAGGGTGTGTGTTATTAATGAGTAATTTGCTATTGTTACTATTTGTGTAAAAGCTGTAGCTTTTACTTCCCGCTGTGGAGAAGTTTAATTAATGTCCAAGTGAAGCCATAATTCTGCCTTTCGTCACTCAGCTACGGCTGTGATATATCACTAGCCACGTGAGACCGTCCTGATCTCGCGAGCTCCAGTTTTCCACTCACAGATCAGTCTGGCATCTTGAGACAGAGAAAATTTGGAGTCGTTCGCCAAACGACTGACCAATCAGCGTTAGTTTTGAGGCGGGTTTAGGTGTGACGCAACGAGAAGTGACTGTTCAGTCTAAACAGCATGGCGGCTTCCATGGATGAGATCAGCGTAGCTATCGCACAAGTTTTATCCGAATTAGAAAGTATTCCTACATTGAAAGAAGAGCGCAGGAGGCTTTTCTCAGAGGAAAATATGTTTTTGCTCTTCTCCCGACTGGTTTCGGCAATAGTTTGATATATTGTTGATCTGATTGTTTATTTGGCCCGTCTATCACCAACATAGGTGGTGATAGACAGATGCTTTATCCAATCAGCTAACCAGTATTTTCGCCCCTTCCCAAAAGTTCTCCAACGGAAAGTTCCCAGATGGATTGCTTCGCATTTGCTCGGCATATCCATCTGGGAACTTTCCGTTGGAGAACTGTTGGCACAGTGAGGTTAATATATCACAGGCCCTGGTGGAGATGGAGTGTGGAATTATTGCGCAGCGGAATCAGCTGTTCGGTCGCAGAAAGTAACGGAGAATAACACTCTCTCTCGTTGAACAAAACCTCAGATTCTGCTGTAACGTCGAGTTAAGTTAGAATCTCGAGCAAACGAAGAGAGTAATTATTTTCAACCCCACAGAGATCAAGATTTCCAAGTGTTTTCTTTCTTTCAAGTGTGTTTTCCATCAATTTCTCTCTCCCTCTCTAAACACACGCACATTTTACACACACACAAGCTGTTTAACCCGCTGGTCTCGCCCGTGATCCGAGTCGTGCGAGACGTACGGGAGTATCAACCGCCATTTCGGCGCCAAAATAGCACTCCAGGGTGTGTTCCCTCTTTGCCCATTACACATGTAGAAAATCACAGTGTTCCCCGTCATTGCAACGTTGGGAGTAGCCATCTTGGGCCTTTGTACTAGAAGAACAAAGAGCTTTCAAACATGCGGTCTCCCGACCGCCATTTTAGAATCTTGCATGGTTAGCTAACCACTTCAACCTGCAACTCCTACCCCCCTTGTCCTCATCCTATCCTGCACACACACACACACACACACACACAATCAAACACATATGCTGGATTGCTGTTTTGTTTACTGGAAGTGTAACAAGTAAATAGAGTTGTGATGACTGAAAGACTATTGACTCACCAGTCAATAATCTTTGAGCAGGACTTTATTAAGACTTTGATCAGTATTTTTGAAGTTAAATGAATTATGTTATATATTAACTAGCAGTTGTCTATGATCATTTGTGTATTGTATTGTAAGAACAGCTGGATTATCCAAGTCAGTGCTCGATCTTTCACCCTTCCTTCTGTTCCTTTAGAATATATCAGATACATTAACCAAGTTAATTAAGATCTGTATTTTAAAGGCAACCACCGAATGAGACTGTTTCACAGTTTGTTTATTGGCCCCTGAAGTTCAGGGTGTGGAAGCTGCACTAAGGAGGATCAGCGGCATCTGCAGCGGGTCATCGGGACCTCACTACCACCATCTGGAGGACATCTACACTGGCCGACTGAAAAAGAAAGCCAGCTGCACGATAAAGGACCCATCCCACTCTGAACAATGCCTGCTATCACCCCTCCCTTCCGAGAGAAGGTACAAAGCAATAAAATGTAAAACAAATGAGCTGAAAAACAGCTTCCTTCCCCAGAGCTGTCGACACTGCAAGCAGTCATTTTAATGGTCAACAGTTGAAAATTTTCATTAGAAGTTTAGAAATATAAAAAAAATGCCCACAGTGCATTAAAAAGTTTTACTGCATACAGTAGTGTAAACAAATACTGCATTTTTTTAGAAACTAAATCTTTGATGTTCATGGAAAAAAACATAAAATTCTGAGGTGACTGTAGATTTAATGTGCTTTTTCGTTGTCTGTCAACTACGGTGGTGTCGTCCGGATATTAACACATATAAAGTTTAATAAAGTCATGTTATTAAGTCAACCTGGGTAGACTTCATTAAATAAATTAAAGGCATCTATATGTTGTCTAGAACTCGGTGAAGGAAGTATTCAGATACGTTACTTAAGTAAAAGTACTAATACCACACTATAAACATACACTGTTACAAGTAAAAGTCCTGCATTAAAAATGTTACTTAATTAAAAGTTTCATCATGAAAATCTTCTTAAAGTATTAAAAGTAAAGAAGAATCCTCCCATTGTAGAAAGTGTAAAGGATCCAAACAGTTGTGTGTTTAAAGGTCTAATCATCTCAGCTGGACTTGTAGGCTGTTATATTGTTGGCTAGTTCATATATAAAACTATATAAACTACATGTGTTTTGTGTGAAGAAATCTTAATGTGTAAAGTAACTAGCAACTAAAGCTGTCAGATGAATGTAGTGGAGTAAAAAGTACAATATTTCTCTCTGAAATGTAGCGGAGTAGAAGTAGAAAGTGGCATGAAAAGAACAGACTCAAGTAAAGTACAAGTACCTCAACATTTGAACTTAAGTAGTTACATTCCACCACTGGTCTAGATAAATAGAGACATTATTTTTTTTTTATTCACAATTTAACACATATCACAGATATACTCCTAAACACAGCCACACAAAACAATAGGGACAAAACAGAAATAATAATAATAATAATAATAATAATAATAATAATAATAATAATAATAATAATAATAATCCTACGTTACCACAGTCTGTAGGTCATCCATTATTCAATGTGAATTTGTCATTTTATATTCTTTATAATAAATTTTTTTGTTATAATTCAGTACTAAGGAAATATTGCAGTATTGGATGCCGTTTACTTCATTTTGAATTGTTTTATGAATCTTCTCCCAAAAGGATTAAACAGCTTTACAATATCAAAATAAATGCATAAATGTTCCTGATTCAGTTCCACATTTTCTACACATAGGTGAATTTGTATCATCAAACTCATTAAGCTTCACTAGAGTTATATAGTATTTATACAAGAATTTATAATTATTTTCCTTAATGTTTGTAGTCAAAGGTGAGGTCAATTCTGTGCACAGAGTTAGCAATTCTTTTTCACTGAACTTCTTTTTAAACTCTAGTTCCCAATTTGTCCTCAAAGAAGACAAAAAGAGTTCTGGGAACTTTCAAACAAAATTCTATACAAGTGATTCTATATCTTAAGGGAAGTAGCAGAGATAATACATTGTTCCAGCTCAGTGGGATAGAGTCTAAATTGTCCCTCTTTATGTAAAGATACAATGATGTGACGAACCTGCAAGTATTTAAAAAAGTCTGTTCTAGGAATTCCTCTCCGGGAACCATCACCTTATCGTGGTGGAGAGGTTTGTGTGTCCCTATGAACCTGGGGGCTGTCTTCTCTGGAGCTTTGTGCTCCTGGTCGGGTCTCCCAAGGCAAAGTGGTCTCAGGTGAGGGGCCAGACAAAGAATGGTTCAAAAACCCTATGAAAAAACGAGGTAGAGATAGAGTGACCCTGCCCGGAGGAAGCCCGGGGCCCCCGTCTGGAGCCAGGCCCAGATGGAGGGCCCATCAGCGAGTGTCTGGTGGCCGGGTTTGCCACGGAGCCTGGCCGGGCACAGCCCGAAAAAGCTGCGTGGCACCTCTCTCTCCAACCCATGGGCTCACCACCTGTGGGAGGAACCGCTGGGGTCGGGTGCGCTGCCACATGGGTGGCAGTGAAGGTCAGGGGCCTCGACGGACCAGACCCGGGTGGCAGAGGCTGGCTCTGGGGATGTGGAACGTCACCTCTCTGTGGGGGAAGGAGCCGGAACTTGTGCGGGAGGTGGAGCGCTACCAGTTGGATCTGGTGGGGCTTACCTTTACGCACAGTCTCGGTTCTGGAACCATACTCGTGGATAGGGGTTGGACTCTTTTCTTCTCCGGAGTTGCCCAGGGTGTGAGGCGCTGGGTGGGTGTGGGGATACTCACAAGCCCCCGGCTGAGCGCTGCTACGTTGGAGTTTACCCCGGTGGACGAGAGGGTCACCTCCCTACGCCTGCGGGTTGTGGGGGGGGAAACTCTGACTGTTGTTTGTGCATATGCACCAAACAGGAGCTCGGAGTATTCGGCCTTCTTGGAGGCCTTGAATGGAGTCCTGTATGGGGCTCCAGTGGGGGACTCCATAGTTCTACTGGGGGACTTCAACGCGCACGTGGGCAATGATGGAGACACATGGAGAGGCGTGATTGGGAGGAACGGCCTCCCTGATCTAAACCAGAGTGGTTGTTTGTTGTTGGACTTCTGTGCTAGTCATGGATTGTCTATAACGAACACCATGTTCGAACATAGGGATGCTCATAAGTGTACTTGGTACCAGAGCACCCTAGGCCAAAGGTCAATGATCGATTTTATAATCTTTTCATCTGATCTGAGGCCGTAAGTTTTGGACACTCGGGTGAAGAGAGGGGCAGAGCTGTCAACTGATCACCATCTGGTGGTGAGTTGGGTCAGAGGGTGGGGGAAGACTCTGGACAGACCTGGTAAGCCCAAACGGGTAGTGCGGGTAAATTGGGAATGTCTGGAGGAGGCCCCTGTCTGACAGACATTCAACTCACACCTCCGGCGGAGCTTTTTGTGCATCCCTGTGGAGCCTGGGGGCATTGAACCTGCGTGGACAATGTTCAAAGTTTCCATTGCTGAAGCTGCGGCGAGGAGCTGTGGTCTTAGAGTCTTAGGTGCCTCAAGGGGCGGTAACCCACGAACATCGTGGTGGACACCGGTGGTCAGGGAAGCTGTCCGACTGAAGAAGGAGTCTTACCGGGATATGTTATCCCAGAGGACTCCGGAGGCAGTTGCAAGGTACCGAAGGGCCCGAAGGGCTGCAACTTCTGCCGTGAAAGAGGCAAAGCAGCGGGTGTGGGAAAAGTTCGGAGAAGACATGGAGAAGGACTTTCGGTCGGCACCAAGGTGCTTCTGGAAAACCGTTCGCCACCTCAGGAGGGGGAAGCGGGGAACCATCCAAGCTGTGTACAGTAAGGGTGGGACGCTGTTGACCTCAACTGAGGAGGTAATAGGGCGGTGGAAGGAGCACTTTGAGGAACTCCTAAATCTGACTAATACGCCCTCTATGGTAGAGAGCTGGAGGATGATGGGGGATTGTCGTCAATTTCCCTGGTGGAAGTTGCTGAGGTAGTTAAACAACTCCACAGTGGCAAAGCCCCAGGGATTGATGAGATCCGTCCAGAAATGCTTAAAGCTCTGGGTGTGGAGGGGTTGTCTTGGTTGACACGCCTCTTCAACATTGCGTGGAAGTCTGGGACGGTGCCTAAGGAGTGGCAGACCGGGGTGGTGGTTCCCCTTTTCAAAAAGGGGGACCAGAGGGTGTGTGCCAATTATAGGGGTATCACACTTCTCAGCCTCCCTGGTAAAGTCTACTCCAAGGTGCTGGAAAGGAGGGTTCGGTCAATAGTCGAAGAGGAACAATGTGGATTCCGTCCTGGTCGTGGAACAACGGACCAGATCTTTACTCTTGCACGGATCGTGGAGGGAGCCTGGGAGTATGCCCAACCGGTCTACGTGTGCTTTGTGGATCTGGAGGAGAGGAGCCAGTTGAGGTGGTTCGGGCATCTGGTAAGGATTCCCCCTGGACACCTTCCTAGGGAGGTGTTCCAGGCACGTCCAGTTGGGAGGAGGACTCGGGGAAGACCCAGGACTAGGTGGAGGGATTATAACTTGGCATGGGAACGCCTCAGGATCCCCCAGTCGGAGCTGGTTAATGTGGCTTGGGAAAGGGAAGTTTGGGGTCCCCTGCTGGAGCTGCTACCCCCGTGACCCGATACCGGATAAGCGGACGAAGATGGATGGATGGATGTTCTAGGAATTTGATATTCTGCACAAGTAGCAGTAAAGGATTTAACGGACTCAGAGTCTTCATCAAACATATCCGAAAACGTTTTCAAACCATGAAGTGACCAGTTTCAAAAGTCAGTTTGAGAGAGAGCTAGAAAGTTGGGATTAAATGCAATAGGAGAGTTTTAGCTTACATGACCTTCTGTACTCAGATACCTATTACAATCCTGCCAATCTTTCAATGTGGCTTGTAAAGGGGGAACCCATCAACATTCATCAGGGACTGCAATTTATTAACATAAAATATTGTTGTGATCTCCAATGGATAGCATGTTAGTGATTCCAGTGCTACCCAAAGAGAACTAGTTCCCAGCTTCCAACTTATAATATTTCTAACTTGGCAAGCCCAGTAGTACCATAGAAAATTTGGAAGTCCTAACAGCCCTTTTAAACATGACATGGACAGCTTAATCCTTGGGGTCTTGTTGTCCCATATACATTTTGTTAAGGGGATATAACATTGCAACATATTAAAAAATAGACAGACATTCTAATATCTTACTAGTGTTTAATACATTTTTGACAGTATTATTATTTTATATATATATATATATATTATAATCCTGCATTTGCTTTGCAATTCCATTGACCTGGGTCGACTTAATAAATAAAGTAAATAACAGACCTTACTAGACAAAGTGAAATTAGTGACAGTATTTCAACATCAACATTTTGAAGCAGTCCTGCACATTGTCTATTTGATGTCATGAAGCCAGTTGTCTCATCACCTGGCCAATACCTCACTGAGATCAGCTCTTGTCTTTAGACTCAAAGGTTGTGAGTTCAAGCCCCCAGGGTAAATATTAATGATTTGTCCCTTTTAGAAAACAACAGCAGGACCAGACACTGTTTTTGTGACAATATGTCTTTTATTTTTGAATGCTTCGTTGATTATATAGTAAAGGAAATCAGATAAATAAAGAACACAACACATCAGTTTTAAGAATAAGAAGTGACCAGTTCATTAAACCAGTGGACTATATGAATTATTATTAGTTATTATGAAGTGTTATTACAGTTGCATTCTCCTCTTGTATCACAGAAAGGTCCGACAAAATATACACTTTTATTTTCTATCTGGACATTTTGGATAAAAAGATCATCACCACTCATATCTGGTAGGTTTACCTTTGGACGGAGTCAGGCTAGCTGTTTCCAGTCTTTATGTTAAGCTAGGCTAGCTGTTTCCCCCTGTTTCCAGTCTTTATGCTAAACCAAGCTAGCTGTTTCCAGTCTTTATGCTAAGCTAGGCTAGCAGTTTCCCCCTGTTTCCAGTCTTTATGCTAAGCTAAGCTAACATCTGCTCGAGCGAATTTCATATTTAGCATTCACACATGAGAGTTGTATTGATCTCAACAATAACTCTCAGAGAGAAATCTAATTATTGTGTTAATATTTTATCAGATGCGTGGGCGCTGTTTATAACAGATAGTATTCAGTAAACTAAAATGGGAAAGATGTGCAAGTGTTCAAATGTTTTCTGTATTTCATTTTGTGTTATTTACTATACATTAAAAGTCCAGTTACTGATTTGTTTTTGTCCAGCTCAGTGAACCAGTTTCTGTCTAATTTTAAACCCAAATGTGAACTGTTCCCTAACTCTTCAGATAATAAACAAGTGGAAGAGAGTCATCTGTCAGCAGAGATCTGTTTCTGTCTGCTGAACAAACTGAAAGTGAATCAATGATAGAGATTATAGATGAGCTGTAGAGGCATCATGATGGCTCGTTAGAGTTACACGCTGTTCTTGGAGCACACGAAAGAAAGTTGGTTGATACAAGCCAAGTCGTTCCAGTTGCCTGTAGAAAGAGTTTACAACCAATGTAACTGATTACATTTAACTTTTATATTTAAAAGTACAACATGCAACATTTTTTTAATTTTTTAAAAAGTTTTTTTTACTTTCAACACCCCAGTTCCAGTTCATCACAAGACAGAACTCTGCTCCAGTGTTGTTGTTAGGCTCCCCTGCATTGAAGCTTTTGTAGTTGAATTTGGATCCATCAGTCCACAACCATGTAAACACCTGAAGGAGAAAGATTGGTTTAAAGTCAAAGTGAAATCAAGAGTTGTTGTTGTAATTCTCATTCTGGCCGAAAGACTTATTTTCTACAACATCTCATGAAACATAACGCATTCTCATGAACGGGTGTGGAAGATATTGTATGAAAACATATGCACAATCAATCAGCTTAATTTTGTAGGAAATCCTACGAAATTAGGCAACTGCCTGCTGGTCACATGACAGTTAAATTTAGCTGAGAAAAGGTGACAGTGAGCCAGGTACTGTGCGTCATGCAGCGACGATAGTTACGTTTAGACACCAAAACGACTAGTTAAGATTGGAAAAAAACATGGTTTGGATTAAAACACTTCAATCAATCAATCAAACTTTATTTCTATAGCACATTTCATACAAGTTAATAGTAACACAATGTGCTTCGTACAAAAGCGACATAAATAATACTTTGTTCGGTTATACAGAATAAAATATATAAAAAACATGTATCGAACACACAGACATGCACACATGCACACGCAAGTGGGAGCATGTAGAGACTTAACAGTAACGGTCCAAGAATTGCAAGAAGAAAGTGCGGTTTCTGTGCTATGGTGGGTCCGAAAGCCTGATTGATAAATGTCCAGAAGGTTATTTGACATTAGATAGTTAATGAGATGAAAGGAAACAAGTCAGTGGAGACCTTGGACAGTAGCTCAACAAAGTGATCTTGAAAACCATATTTGGATTTTGGTGGTCGATAGACTAATAATTAAGAGATTTTTGAAAAAATTGATCGAAATAGCAAGGTGTTCAAAAGTTGCATACTCCCCCAGTGTGAATTCCTTGCAACTATAATTGTCGTAGACGACAGCAGCTATTCCACCGCCTTTCTTATCAGGTCTAGCAGTGTGGACAAATTAAAAATTTGGAGGTGCTGCCTCGATGAGTAAAACGGTACCATTTTTGTCCAGCCAGGTCTCAATTAGTAGAGTGAAATCCAAGTTATGGGTGGTGATAAGGTCATTAACCAAAAATGACTTGTTAGTTAGTAACCTGACATTTAATAAAAGCCATTTTCATTGTCCTAGGTGAATGGTTTTGCGAGGGATTGGTGGTTGAAGTCCGAACAGGTATCAAATTGTTTTGATTTCTGTTTGTTACACGGACCTTTCTGGATGTGGGCATATGGTTTATTAGTACAGGAATTTTTTTTGCCGGGTGAAGGTCATTGATATTGGTAAAATGGAGCGGACTCACCAAATATGAAGACAGATGAGGCAGGTAGGGGGAGCTATTGGGGATAACAGTAGGCCTACTAGGTGGTGTCACTACTTCCTGGGAGGGGGCTTAGGATCTAAATAGTCACGCATGTGGAGCACATTGAACGGCGTGCTGCATGTTAGCAGCTAGCATTCGGCTGCCCAGTCATTTGGGGTGGACCCCGTCGGCCCTAAATAGGGAAGAATGACCCCAAAACAAATTAAAATTGTTGATAAAATAAATGTTATGAGCCGTGCAAGCGGACCAAGTGCAGAGGCCAAGGATTCTAGAGAACCATCCGGATCCCCGGGTCATTGTCGGGATAGGACCTGAGTTAAAAACAGACTTCCCAGAGCTGTTTAAAAAACAAAAGAGTGCAACAAAATCCTTTTTTGTCAGCTCAGAATGCTGACGAGCTGCATCGATTGATCCAACATGTACAATGACTCGGTTGATTGAGGACGGGAGTGAGTGCAGCAGGCCCAGAAGCTTATCCAGAATTACTGGGATGGTGGCACCAGGGAAGCAGTGAGTGGCAGCATTGAAAAAGGGGATATTCCGGACTATAGAATCCCCCACTATTAGTGTGGTCGGGGAGAAGAGTGGACAAGGAGATGAAGATTGTGATCTTGCGCTGTGTGTTGAAGCAGGCGAGTGTGTGGAGGCAGAAACATCATACCTGAGACAGGGACTTTCTGCCGGCTTAGGATGAGGAAGACCCGCTGAGCTGCCGGGAAGCAGAGGTTGAGGTCGCTCCATGTGACGAGGGCCGCTGGTCCACCCTCACAGTGGAGTGGCGAGCCACCCGAACCGGTGCAGCCGAAGCAGTGTCGGCAGGTGCCTTATCCAAAGATGTGTTCAGATCAGGAACCACGGGAGTGTGAGCTGGCTCTGGCTGGACAGGAGTGTTGTCGGACAGAGCCGCGTATCTATTGTTTAAGCTCAGGCGAGGGGGTGAGGCGGACTCTTCCGAACCTTTTGCGCGACCTCGTACAACCACTTCGGTCCAGGACAACTGCTGGTTCAGTGTTGAACAAGAGGACGGCTTTGGACAGGTGGAGGGGTCCCACAGAGCTGTGTCCTGCAGGGCTGCGCTTAAAGAGGCAATAGGTTTGGACTGTCCAAAAGTTGTGTCCATGAAGCTGGATAAAAGAGACTCTTTTTTTTCAGTTCATGAGAGAACCGTCGGATGTCCTCCTTAAGGTCAGCAATTTTTCTATATGCTTTTTTAGGAGGCATCTCATCCTTACAGGGCATAGAAGGCATTTTGACGTAGCAGGCCTCAAGCTGAGTAAAAGTTAGTTAGCAGCAGCTAACAAATAAAGTGGACAGAGTCCACATGGCAAAACAATGGAGCAAGAGCAAATTATCACTACAGTAGGACTTTACACAGTCAATGTTTGTCTAGTACTTGTAAATTGCTGAGGTCAGCCATCTCTCCAGGACATGAACACTTATTTACAGGGTGAAAGTCTTTTGTTTTCTTCTTAACTTCTTCGTTTATCGGTGTTTTAAGCCCCCAACGTCCCCTTCCCTACGAGGATCTTCACGCTCTTATACAGCAGCACTCAATGTGCTGCTGACAGTAATAAATACGTGGAATACATACAGATTACAGCTATATGTATGAATGCCTCATAAGAACAGGCTGAGAGATGAGCGACATCACTTTTATCACCACGTGTGATGATAAAAGTCTCACCTTCACTGCGTCGGTGCCTCCGATCCAGGAAGTTGTCTGTGTGCCGGTCACTTGGTTAATGAAGTCTTTGATGAATTTATGTTCCGCAGCTGTGTGGATGGAAGCCAGATTCCCACCAGCGGTCTGGCAGAAGGTCTAATGGAGACAATATAATCAGTTTAAAATGTTTAGAAAGAAACAAAAACATAATCACGTTATTAACAGAGCTGACGGCAGTTTTACAGTCACAGGGGACACTTTTAAACTTTTAATCAGTGGTGTAGAAGAAGTTTCCAGATCATTTCCTTCAGTAAAACTACTTATACCACACTGTAGAAATACTATATCACAGTAAAAGTAAATGTAGGCTACTTAGTTACTGGTATTAATACTTTAACTGGCTACATTTTCTTGATGATACTGACATACCTTCAATGCAGGACTTTTAATGTAATAGAATATTTTTACAGTGTGGTATTAGTACTTTTACTGCAGTAAAATATTAGAGTAAATTGGTATTAAGCATACATGTGTTATGATAGATGGAACTGCTGTACCTCTGCCTCGATCCAGGTCTTTGTCTGGATGTAGAAAGCAAAACAGCGAGAACCAAACTGAGTCCAACCAGGAGGACAGCGAGCTGCACCCTGTATGAACAAACAAGCCAAAAACAATCAGACTAGTCTATATCGACAACTGTTCATTTATGGGATCGTTCCTCCGCAGCGCTGTGGAGATAGAGCTGGCAATGCAAGACTACAATCAAAGCAACCCAACGAGTGAGAGATACTGTTCTGAATAAACTTTCTCTTTATTGCTAAAATCCTGAATACGGGCCTACCAGCGCATCAAAAAGTGATGCTTGGTCAGGTGCATTGGCGATGCAAAAAGTCTCCTTTAAAGTCTAGCTGTTATGGTTTTGGTGTTGTGTCTGTCATTTTTTTGTAGCCTGGTTTTCTGTCATGTCTTGTTTCCTTCTGTTTTTGTGATTTTCGGTCTTGTCTTGTTTTATTTTCTGTTTCCTGTTTTATTTTGATAGTCTGTTCTCTGTCTTGTCTTGTCTAGTTTTACTCTTTGTTTTCCCGCCCTTGTGATTGCCCTAATGTGTCTCACCTGTTTCCCAGCCTTGTGTCACCTGTCTTGTGTTTCCTCGTTACCCTGTGTATTTAGTCTTTGTCTTTCCTCTGTCCAGTGTCAGATCATTGTTTTGTGTTGTGTTGGGTCCAGTCAGTTTGTGTGTCTGCTTCGCTTCTGGACTTTGTCAGCATGTCAGTTTGTCATAACGCTAGCCCTCTGCTGTTTCACTTTTTGGTGCTCTGGGTCGGGACGTTTAACTGACATGCGGCACAAGAATGGGATAGTTAGGTTTCGGAAAAGATCTTGGGTGGGGTTACGAAATGTATGCTTGAGTGACATATCTCAAACAGAACTCATCAAGAATCATCATGAAAGATATGCCTGAATCATGCTTCACTTGGCTGACAATGAGGAGAACTCAAGGAAACATGGTTACACTTTATAATAACATCACTATTACTCATTATCACTCATTATTAGTAATGTTTTTTTTTTTAAATTAATAGTTATTTCATCATTAGTTTAGTGTCATATCCAATAATAAGTTTATAACTTGAGATAGTTAATACTTTGTTAGTAGTTAATAATTGTATCATCTACAAACATTATTTGAATGGCTATTATAAAGTTGCAACTAATCCTAATAATAATAATAATAATAATAATAATAATAATAATAATAATAAGTTAATGATTAATAAATGGTTTATAAAGCATCAAGTAACATTTATTTGGCCACTTTAAATCTTTTTTTGGCGATCTATAAAAGAGATGATTATTTTATTATTTGATATCTAAATAATGTTTAGAGATGCTTTATAAAGGCTTTATTAACAAGGTATTATTTTCATCAGTTGAAACTTTACAATACACATCCAAATAATGTTTACTGACGGTTTACAAACAATTTCTTAATCATTAACAAAAAGTTAATATAAAACATAAAATGTTTTGATGAACAACAATAAACTGTTAAAATAACTTAAATTAGAGCATAACTAATAATTATCAAACATTATTGATCGTTTTGTTGTTAGTTCAAGGAACATTATTTGGTAAATCAGTTGTCTCATTCTGCAGCTGCATGAGTTTGCATCCACCTGGTTAATGCACATGTTTGGAAGCTCACTGTGCCTCATGTGAAAGTCTGTTTGCCTCCCTAAGTACATTGTTAGAAAGGGCACAACATTCCCCCCTCTGTTGCATGTGCGTCCCTGGGATGCTTCAGAGAATGTTCTAGATGCCCCTATAACAGCGACCCTGTTGCGACGGTATGTTGTCCCCTCCACATGAATCACATAGGACCTGGGGCACACCTTCTCTCCACCGACCTGTCCTGTCCCCAGGGAGTGGTTTCATCCTGATGGGCTGGCATTTGTAATAGATTAGTTTTGCCGCCTGGCGTTTCACACTCAGTTTGTTTGGGTATCTCAGTGATGACCCGGGGCAACAGCAACTGGTCCACCACAGGGAGGTGCGTCCGCAGTCTCCGCGACATCAGCCGCTGTGCAGGACTGTAGTGCAGTCCCTCCATGGGCGTGCTTCTCCATTTGGAGGATAGCTTTTCAATGGGTCCTCGCCAGCAAACGTGGCTCTTCTACACAGGTTTTTCACAGTCTTTACTGCAGACTCTGCTTTGCCATTGGCTTTTGGGTGTCTTGGTGATGAGGTAACATGCTTAAAGCACCACTCTTTTGCAAATGTCCTGAAAGATCCACATACAAACTGACAGCCTGTCAGAAATAACCCGGTCTGGTATGCCGCGGTGTGCAAATTGAGCCTTGCACCTCAGGACCATAGCTTCAGCTGAGAGGTCAGGAAGCATATCGACCTCCAAGAAGTCAGAGTAGTGGTCCACCACAAGCAGGAAATCCTTTCCCCTGCATGGTTGAACAGGTCCATGCTCACTATCTGCCAGGGACGTGTGGGGAGTGGGTGAGACATCATGGTCTCCTTCTGTTGTTCATGTGAGTACTAATTGCACACCGAGCATTGCTGCACAAAGTCTTTGATTTCCCCCTGCATGTTGGGCCAAAATAGAATGTCACGGGCTTGCCTGTAGCAACAACCCCTATGTGGCTGTAGTGAATCCGTCTCAGCAAGTTTTAGGAATGATAATGCGCTGGCTTCTGAAGAGTACGCCGTCTTGCACACTGATTTTGTCTCTGATGGCCCAGTACCCTCTGATCGCTTTGGGCATCTCCTCTCTGCAGTCTGGCCATCTCTCAAACACGACAGTCTTGCGCATCTGAAGGCACACATCCGTCTCTGTGTGTCAGATTTCTGGCGTTGGCTGGTGACGTTCAGATAGTCTGTCTGCTGAATTGCTGCGGTGTCGTACTGTTCCTGCTGCAGGCTGCAGACAATTTCCCACCTGTACTGTGTGTCTGTTCTCTGTGGTGGGGTAACAGCTCTGCTGAGCGTGTCACTGATGTACATTTCTGGGCCTGGCTTGTACACTACTTTGAGGCAGTAGTTAATAGTAGTTTAACAGTATAATAGCATAATAGTAGTGTAAGGAGCATGCTCTGGAGGCCCTTGGTGCATTGAGGTGGGGCGTACTGAAAATGGACACCAACGGGCGGTGATCTGTCTCTGCTGCAACATCACCTCTCCCATACAGGTATTAGTGGAATTGCTGACAGGCAAACACAATGCTCAAGCACTCCTTTTCAATTTGTGCATAATTTTGCTCTGTTTGGGACAATGCACAGGATGCGAATGCAACTGGCTGTCCTTCCTGCAGTAAGCAGCAGCTCAGGCCTGTCTGGCTTGAGTCGTTCTGTATGGTGACCGGCCTGCTAATGTCATAATACTTAAAAACAGGCATGGTTTCATGGCTGTGTTGTGCTTTGGCAACCAGTGCCACTGTACATCCTTATCCAGCAGCCTCCTCAGTGGTTCACAAACCTCAGACGTGCGTGGCATGAACTTGGATAGGTAGTTTACAAACCCCACATAGCGCTGCTTGCCTTTAGTGTCTGTGGGGTTGGGCATGTCCAGAACTGCTCTGACCTTGTCAGGGTCAGCTTTGAGGCCCTCAACCGAGAGGACGTGGCCGTGAAAGCGGACATCCCTAACTCGAAATTGCAGCTTCTTCAGACTCAGCCTCAGTTTCACTTCCCTGAATCTGTCCATCAGTGCGATGAGGTTTGCATCATGGTCTCGGATGGCTTCCTCCTCCGTGTCACCACAGCCCACTATTAAGATGTCGTCAGCTATAGGCTCAATGCCTTTCAAGCCCACCAGGAGCTTGTGCTGCTTCCTCTGATACAGCTCTGGCGCAACAGTTACACCGAAAGGGAGTTTCAGCCAGCGTTTCCTGCCCCACGGCATACGAAATGTACCGTCAGGTCCATAAATATTGGGACATCGACACAATTCTAATCTTTTTGGCTCTATACACCACCACAATGGATTTGAAATGAAACGAACATGATGTGCTTTAACTGCAGACTTTCAGCTTTAATTTGAGGGTATTTACATCCAAATCAGGTGAACGGTGTAGGAATTACAACAGTTTGTATATGTGCCTCCCACTTTTTAAGCCGGTTCAGGGGTTTAGGGTCAATGCAGAGCCTAAGTTTCTCTGGCTTTCTTACTATGACCAGATTACTTATCCAGTCAGTGGGTTGTGTGACTGTGACAAAGTGTTCATCCCTTTCATACTGATCCAGCTGCGCTTTAACGGCTGCTTTGAGGGCCACTGGTACATTTCTGGGAGCGCACTGCACAGGGGCCACAGTGCTGTCCAGCTCAAAGTGACACCAGGCAGAGAGTCAATGGGGCTGTTAAAGACATCATGGTACGTGCTGATTAGGCTCTCTTTAGTCAGCATGCTCAACTTACTGTGCTCTACACTATTCAGCTCCTCTGGAAAAGTGAAGCGCATCAGGCCGAGATCCTCGCAAGTGGAACCTGAAAGCAGTGGCCTCTGGCCGGATTTCACAACTTCAAAGTCAAGTGTGTGTCTCTTCAATTCAATTTTATTTATAGTATCAAATCATAACAAGAGTTATCTTGAGACACTTTACAGATAGAGTAGGTCTAGACCACACTCTATAAAGCCACAACAATTCCAATAGTTCCCCCAAGAGCAAGCATTAGCAGTGGCTATTGCGACAGTGGCGAGGAAAAACTCCCTTTTAGGAAGAAACCTCGGCAGACCCAGACTCTTGGTGGGCGGTGTCTGACGGTTGGGGTTATGACGGTACAGGATGTAGCGTGGCACAGCAGAGCATGGGTGCACGCTGTGGACGCAGTAGGACGTAGCCGGGCATTGCAGGGAATCGTAGAGCGTAGCAGGGTGTAGCAGGTCCATAGCCACAGCTGCACCCAAGACCCAGATCTTGGTGTCACCCTAATCCGAGGCGATGTTCTGGGTGAAGAAGAAATATAAGGACTCCGGGGAGTAAATTCCCCAGAGCTAGGTGAGTAACAAGCACTTCTGAGACAGGATGTGCATAAAAGGAAACAAAAGAAAAGAGCGTGTCATAAGAAGGAACTTCCTCGGCAGTCTAGAATTATAACAGCATAACTAGGAGAGGCACTATATTATTGATTATACGATAGGTAAATCTGATGACTGTAAAGAGAAGCAGAGAAAAGCAGGGGTGCTGTGTCTGAAGCTATACACCCTGCCCCGCCGGTCTAGGCGTTCACTGCAACTCCTCACTCCCTAACTATAAGCTTTATCAAAGAGGAGAGTTTTCAGTTTAGTCTTAAATGTAGCGACGGTGTCTGCCCCCCGAACCCAGATTGGGAGCTGGTTCCACAGGAGAGGAGCCTGATAGCTGAAGGCTCTGCCTCCCATTCTACTTTTAGAGACTCTAGGAACCACCAGTAACTCTGCATTCTGGGAGCGTAGTGCTCTAGTGGGACAATAAGGTACTAAGAGGTCCTCAAGATATGAAGGAGCTTGACCATTTAGAGCTTTATAGGTCAGAAGAAGGATTTTAAATTCAATCCTGGATTTTACAGGAAGCCAATGGAGAGAAGCTAATACAGGAGAAATATGATCTCTTTTCTTAGTTCTTGTCAGAACACGCGCTGCAGCATTCTGGATCAGCTGGAGAGTCCTAACGGACTTGTTTGAGCATCCTGATAATAAGGAATTACAGTAGTCCAGCCTGGAAGTAACGAATGCATGGACTAGTTTTTCTGCATCGTTTTGAGATAGGATGTTCCTAATTTTAACAATGTTACGAAGGTGAAAAAAGGCTGTTCTAGAGGTTTGTTTTAGATGGGCGTTAAAGGATAGATCCTGATCAAAAATAACTCCTAGATTTCTGACAGTAGTACTGGAGGCCAGGGCAGTGCCATCCAGAGTAATTATATCTTCGGCTAATTATGGTTCGTAGGGGTTTGGAGCTCAGCACAATAACTTTGGTTTTGTTTGAGTTTAACATCAGGAAATTGTAGGCCATCCATGATTTTATATCTTTAATGCAAGCTTGAAGTTTAGCTAGCTGGCTGGTTTCGTCTGGCTTGATTGACAGATATAATTGGGTGTCATCCGCATAACAGTGAAAGTTAATTGAGTGTTTCCTAATAATATTGCCTAGAGGAAGCATATATAAGGAGAATAGAATTGGTCCAAGCACTGAGCCTTGAGGAACGCCATGGTTAATTTTAGCGTAATTGGAGGGTTTATTGTTAACATTAACAAATTGCAATCGATCAGAGAAGTAGGACTTAAACCAGTTTAGTGCGATTCCTTTAATGCCAACTAAATGTTCCAGTCTCTGTAAGAGGATGGTATGGTCAATAGTATCGAATGCAGCACTAAGATCTAATAAGACAAGTATGGAGACAAGTCCTTTGTCTGATGCAGTTAGAAGGTCGTTAGTGATTTTCACCAGTGCCGTCTCTGTGCTATGATGCTTTCTAAATCCTGACTGAAATTCCTCAAATAAGCTATTGCTATGTAGAAAATCACATAACTGATTAGCGACTACTTTCTCAAGGATCTTGGAGAGAAAGGGAAGGTTAGATATAGGTCTATAGTTGGCTAAGACCTCAGGATCGAGGGTGGGTTTTTTCAGTAGAGGTTTTATCACAGCTACTTTAAATGACTGCGGTACATAACCTGTCAATAAAGACATATTTATCATATCTAGCAATGAAGTGTTAACCACGGGTAACGCTTCTTTAAGTAGCCTCGTTGGGATGGGGTCCAAGAGACAGGTAGATGGCTTAGCTGAAGAGACCTTTAGCATTAATTGTTGAGGGTTTATAGGATAAAAGCAATCTAAGTATATGTCAGGTCTAGTCGTTCTTTCTAGCAGTCTGTCAGTTAAAGGTGACCCATTAGAGGTTGGGGGAAAGAGGTGATGAATAGTATCTCTAATTGTTATAATTTTATCGTTAAAGAAACTCATGAAGTCGTCACTACTCAGAGCTATAGGAATAGATGGCTCAATAGAGCTGTGGCTATCTGTCAGCCTGGCTACAGTGCTGAAAAGAAACCTTGGGTTGTTCTTATTTTCTTCTATTAGTGATGAATAGTAGTCTGATCTGGCATTTCTTAGGGTCTTCCTATAGGTTTTCAGACTGTCTTGCCAGTATAAACGAGATTCTTCCAGTTTGGTGGAACGCCATTTACTTTCAAGTTTGCGCGAGATTTGCTTTAATTTACGAGTTTGGGAGTTATACCAAGGTGCTAGTTTCCTTTGCTTCATCGTCTTCTTTTTAAGGGGAGCAACAGAGTCTAAAGTCGTCCGTAGGCAGGCCGTAGCACCGTCTACGAAATTATCAATTTGAGAGGGACTAAAGTTTACATAAAGATCCTCTGTTATATTACGGCACGGTAATGAGTTTAGTGCTGTTGGAATATCTTCCTTAAATTTAGCTATAGCACTGTCAGATAGGCTTCTAGTGTAGAAGCTTTTATCTAATTTCGTATAATCGGGTAGTAAGAATTCGAAAGTTATTAAGAAGTGGTCTGATAATAAAGGATTTTGCGGGAATACTATTACGTCTTCAATTTTGATGCCATATGCCAGCACAAGGTCAAGGGTGTGGTTAAAACAGTGCGTGGCCTCATGCACACTCTGACTGAAACCAATTGAATCTAGTAGTGAGTTGAAAGCAGTACTAAGGCTATTGCTGTCAACGTCCACATGGATATTAAAATCACCTACAATAAGTACTTTGTCTGATTTTAGGACTACACATGATAAAAAAACTCTGAGAATTCCGATAAAAATTCAGAATATGGACCTGGTGCTCGGTAGACAACAACAAATATAATAGGCTGTACTGTTTTCCATGTTGGATGCTGAAGGTTAAGAACGAGATTTTCAAAAGAGTTATAATTTAGTTTAGGTTTAGGATTAATTAACAGGTTTGAGTCAAATATGGCTGCAACTCCCCCTCCTCGGCCTGAGCCTCTAGAAATTTGAGTATTAATATGAGTGGGAGGAGTGGCTTCATTTAGACTGACATACTCTTCATGGCCCAGCCAGGTTTCAGTTAGACAGAATAGATCAATTTGATTATCGGATAGCAATTTGTTTACTAGTATTGCTTTAGAAGACAGAGATCTGATATTTAGTAGACCGCATCTAATTTTCCTATCCTGTTCTATCATTGCAGTGGTAGTTGTAATTCCAATTAGGTTGTTATGTATTGCCCCTTTTTTGGTTACCTGTGGCTGACGTGAACTGGATGCTAAATTGACTATGTTTGCAGTCAACTTCTTATTACTTAGGGGATTCAACACTTTGTATGGTCTATTGTTGATTATAACTGGAATAGTACTAGTACTACATGTTACCCTGCAGAAAACATTTTCAGATTCATTCACTTGTAAAGTGCCATTAGGATCAATACCTGGGGGGCATGAATCTGTGATATTTTCAACAGAATGTCAATACTTAACTTTCTTGCTTCTAATGATGCACTGAGTGCTAAACAGGCCCATTGAGTTCATCCAAGCACTGTTGTAAAGTTTCAGTCTGGTGAGACTAGGCCGACGAGCCGTCCTGGGCACTAGTCTCATTTTGTCCTTGATGCTCATCACGTTGCAGGTTGCTCCAGAGTCAAGCTGGCAGCTCTGAGGCTCGTTCTGCAGTGGGAGGTTGACAAACCACTTCTTCCCCTGTGTGTTCACTGCTCCTATGCTCATTGCTGTGTAGATCTGGCCCAGAATGCAGCCATCATCATCTTGGTCCTCTTCAGAGGGGGCGTCCATAGTATGTAATTGGCGTGTGTTTTGGCCTCTTTATATGCACACTTTGGCAAAGTGATTGGGGGTGTCGCACGAACGGCATGCTTTCTCAAAAGCAGGGCACTGGTCCAGCCCACGTCTGTGAGTGCCACAGTACCTGCACTCGCCTGTCCCTCTCATGCTCTGTGCAGGTTTGATGGTCGGCACAAATGGCCTGCTGGTAGGCCGCCGTCGCTGTCCCTCTGCCACATTAAGGCTCTCCCTAGGCCTAGAGTTGTCCAGCACCATAGTTTTCAGCTTATTGTCCATAATCTCTGCAGCGCGGAAAATCTCAACTGCCATTGCCAATGTGAGGCCTTTTTCTCTAAGCAGGCGGCATCTCGCACCCTCATCAGTTATTCCAAGGATAAGCCTGTCTCTTATAAGCTGCTCTCTTAAGGTTCCATAGTCACATGTGGCTGCATCAATAGTCTCACCCTCCTCTTGTCTCAGATTTCCAAAGACGTACCTTTCGAAAATGACATTTTTAGTGGGTGTAAAGTAGTCTTCAAGCGCTTCCAGTATGGATTTTACGCCTTCCTGCTGGTCTTGTGTGAGACCCAGGTTGTGCTTGTGTAAGTGTTGGTACTCACTGCCCATTAGCCTTCTTAGTGTCGCTGCTTGCACATCCGTATCTTTCTCACAGTGTCCGGTTGCCAGCAAGTAATCGTCAAACTCTGCTTGAAAACTTGCCCAATTGCTGCTCAAGTCACCAGACATCTTCATCGGTTCCGGAGGCAGGATATACAACGCCATTTATTGCTAATGTTAGCTGGTTAGCCGCAAACGGATGCAACTTACAACTTACTTTTCAGTAAACAAACCAAACGTGTCACGTTAGCTACGGGCTACATAAGCTCAATTTTGGGTCCAAGTCTATCTGACACCATGTTGCAAGTTGGTGAACAAGGACACTATACAAAGTGTGGGTTAAGATCTGTGTATTGACATGCTGCATAACTGACACGCACAACCGGTAGCACCCAACACTGAGGAGACTTCCTGTTACATGTTAACATACCCAATTTCCCCAAGGTAGGTGGAGCTGTTTCCTAAGCAGTGCAACAGCATACCCTGTAACAGTTATTTCCTCTTAGTCTCAAACAAGGTTGAATATTTAAAAAAGTATTAATGGGATTTGAAAGTTGAATACTACATTAAATGTATAAAAGTTGTTGTGTATGGGTAAATATAAGAATGTGAATAGAACTTCTGAATATATATATTTTCATTGATTACAGATTTATTATCTTATTATAATAGACTTCTTATTTTGAGGTCTTAAAGTACTGGAAATTATGAAGTTTTATTTTTTAACTGTTTTTTGTATTGCTATTTTTTTCTGATTTATTTTATTTACATGTCCAAAATAAAATAATCAATCAAAAATGAAAAAAGTACATAGCAGTTAAAAAATGAAATTTGTGTCAAATTTGAAAATTCAAACTAATCTTTATCTGTCTGCGTGTGAGCGGTAGATAGTTGTGTGAGACAATTAACGTGCATGTTTTGTATGTGTAGTAGTTTAAAATGTTGTTTGGCTTGGTCATGTGTTACATATGTGAAATTTAGTTGGAGAATATCTTAATGCTAGCTAACACACTAAGCCCTTTACAACACCATTATAAATTGTTAACCAGCACTGGGCTTAGCGAGTGTCAAAAGCATCAGAAATGCGTCAAATATTATCAAAAAAAGTCGAAAGGATAAAGAAAAAGCGTTGAAAGTGTTGATACAAGCATTGTTTAGTTAATTAAAGAAGAGATTTCTTCTCAGAAGTTTACAAACTGAGCAGCTTTGTATGAGAGAATTTTAAATAACAGAAATGTATTTTTACTAGGGCTGTCAATCGATTAAAAAAAATTAATCTAATTAATTACATAGTCTGTAATTAATCGAAATTAATCGCATACATAATTAACGGTGCCTGAACCGATACTTTTTAAGAAAGTAAAAAAAGAAAAGGGGAAAAAAAAGGGTACTAAACAGTTGGTGACATTAAAGAATGGCTTGTTTATTGCTAAGGCCATATGGTCAAAATTAAATGATTTAATAATAATGTATAACAATAACAATAACTTATTTCACTAGTAAATTGCTGTTGAACGACAAAAACAACCACCAGGTCGGAAAAGGACATTTACAATAACTTCAAATGCACCACGAGGCTGTAGTTTACCAGTTTCATTTAACGCACCGTCTGTGTTGTTTTTCCGACGGCTAAAACAGTCAAACTTTACACCATTTAGCGTTAGCTGTCAGCATTTTAACCGTGTTTAATCCAGCTACTAGCTAGCGGTAGGCTAACGTTAGCTGCTGTTGAGTATAGTGTTAACTAGCGTCCCGTGCAGCGGTGTTTGTGTTGCCTGTCTGTTTCAGAGCACCAGAGAGAGCAGACATATCAGTGGCTCCAGATTTCGGTAGCCAGGGTTGGCAGGAAGAAGATTTTTACAAGTAAATGTTCTAATTAATGATCCAGGCAGCACATTCTCGTCTCCCTCCTTCATTTTACAGTCCAATGGTGGCTAGAACGGCTAGAATGGATTAATCTGCGTTATTTTTTCTCAGATTAATTAATCAAAATTAACGCGTTATTTTGACAGCCCTAATTTTTACTGTAGCTACACACTAAAGTCTGGGTAATGAGCTGCCAGAACTTTTTTTTGTTATTTTAGTGATTAATTTCTTAAGAGTGTACTTACATATGCAGTCAACAGTCCGCTGGACAAACAGAGCAACAAAGCAAACGGAAAGACTGATGTCATCTGTGGAAAGACGTTAAACAAAGTCAACAAACTGCAGACAAAGAAATAATCAGACAATGAATGACTGCAACTGATCATTAACGAGCCATTCATCAAATTAAAGCATCCTGCTAGTTATAAGTGTATTATATAATATAGATATGGTTTATATTTGATAGATTATCTCATAGTTAAAATGTCTAATTATTAAATACACCAAGTTTTCTTAAAAATTTCTTTATTAAAAAGATGAAATTTTAATAATGAATTGAAAGATAATTACCTTTGCTGAGGTGGTGATTGGCTGAAACAGAGGAGAAGAACAAGCTGATGACTGTCACTGAAAGAAAATGTCTTTATATAGTTTATCATAGCGCCGTGGCATCTGAAATATGTAAACATGAGAACATGTTTGAATTGCTGAATGACGTGTTTTTATGTAAGAATGAACGATATAAATAACACTTGTTATGAAACTTCTTCCAGTAAGAGGTAAAGTATATCTTATCTTATCTTATAAGAGGTACTGCAGCCAACATACTTGGACTTTACTTCCTTTTCATGCCACTTTATACTTCTACTCCACATCTCATCATTTGACTTACTTTTAGTTACTTTTTACATTAAAAAAACGATAATATGAAGTAGCGCTAATACTACTAATCTACCCAGTGTTGGATCCGAACCAGTTGAACAGTAAGGCCCCTGAGAGGACAAAGGACAATGCCATGTGCTCAGGAACAAAGAGAACGAGGCCTCCATGCAAACTCTGCAGCCTAAAGCGTGTTTTACAGTAACCGCAGCCCGCGTGGCGCGTCCAAATGTGACGTCATGAGATCGCCATGACCATTTATAACCGCGCTGGTGCTCACAAAACTAGTTGCAGTCTTCTCCTGAACAGAGGTGGCGCTAATGAGCAAAGGCTAGCGACGTTGCTCTTTCTACGGACTAGAAGAAGAAGAAAAAAGTAATGTAGTGGAAGTTTTTCTTGTTAGCAGCAGGAGTGCATATCAAAAACACCAGATGAAACAAATAAGGACGATTTGAGGATTAAACCAAAGTTTGGTCTTTGAGTATTTATTTACATTTGCAAATGCAGAGAAAACAGTTTCACAAGTACTCATGGCACATCTGAAAGGGTCTTCTGACCCAGCTAGAAAACCATACATCTATATAGTAAAAACTCACTTAAACCACCCCCCTCCAGGATAAGTTTAGCAGCTACGCAGATGAAAAAACGCCACAAATAGTCACAATGACTTTACTACCTTTCCCTTCTGATCCTGCTCTCTACTTAGCCTAAACATCTGTTAAAGCAAGAGACAGAAGGAGACACAGAGCAAATGTTATGGCCCTTCTTCACCTTATCTGCCAAAAAACGAGAGACTGAGTTCTAAAAACAAAAAAATAACTTTCACAAATAATAGCTTCACCTAGGCTCAAGGTTTTATGATGCCAGTTGCTTCTTCTCTTGGAGTCTCTAAGTCTATAACAAAACTAAAGAATATTAGGAAACTCCTGTAAAGTATATAAGAGTATCTTGTAAGATATCAAACTATAATGTTAAAATAAAATTTCCCATTACAGTAAACAACGGCAGAACTGGCTGCAGCATTGCCGTCAATGCTTCGATTTGATTTGATGACCTACTTCGTCGGATCAAGCCTTTCATTCACCATAAAAGAACTCATCTTAACCCAGTAAGTTTACAAGAGAGACTAGCAGTCACTGTGAGAGCCCTGGCATTCGGTTAGCTGCGAATCCGTTCGGCCGCCCGTTTCGGGTTTGTTGCGTGCCGCTGAAAAATAAAGAGCCGTGCACGACAGCTGGGCACGCGCTATAAATCGAATGCGCCGGCAGGATATGACATAATTTTGACGTCACGATGGCGCGCGCCACCTTGGACGCATCTAGTATAATTCACCTATAAAAGTCACACTTCCATTAGAAGTAAGTTTGAACAAGGCCGGAGGTATAAAAAAACTACAGAATTTGTAGTTTACGAGGGATCACGTGACCAGCACCCGCTATTGTCGCAAGAGGCTATAGCTCCTGCACTCACCTCCGCATTTCATTAAATAACCCGCTCTATTACTTTTCTTCGATGCCAAATTGTTTTGTCTGTCATCACGGTGACTCAGTGAGACACCTGCAGGCACGAAAAGGCAGGTCTCGTTGTCGCCTAAGCTATCTTCTCGTTCAGAGAAATCTGCTAGCATGGTGGCGGATAATGGAGCGGTAGCTAACGTAGCAACTGACGTTAACGTGATTCCTAACATGGAGGACTTAATCACTCAGGTCTTGGAAAAGCAACTAAGCATGCTTGAATCAGTGATCTACAACACAGTGAAGGGAGTGTTAGTGGAAATGAATGCCTCACAGCAACACATTGGGGCAGAACCTAAGATGCAGGAAATTATGGTATGTGAGCTGGAGCAACCTGACTGTGTCACATTCACGATCCAGCGGCTTCGGGAGCTTGAAGGGACACAACACAAGCTACACGCTGAACGCAACTTGGACTCGAAGGCGCCATTGGAGGCAAAAAACACCATCGAGCCCTAAGGATATCAGCGCCACTTTTCAATCCAAGTTGTATGAGTCCTCCTGCAACCCAGATCCGACACCGTGCCAGGAGTTCCGAAAAGAGCTAAACCTGCATTTTCTTTACCCAGAGGAGGCAGAAGAACTGGGTCAACCGATAACGTTAGAGGAACTTAAATCAGCATTAAAAACAGTTAAAAAAAAAAAAAGGAAAACGTCAGGGTTGGATGGAATTCCATCATAACTTCTACAGAATTTTGACATATTAGGACCTACCATTTTACAAACTTTAACTTCAGCCATAGAGAAGGGTACTTACCACCAACAAACCAACACTGTGCTAATTTCTGTCATGCCAAAGAAGGGCAAAGATCCTACGGATTGCTCAAATTTCAGGCCCCTCAGCCTCATCGGGACTGATATTAAGCTTTCTCTCTGCCTAGAGCACTTTATCGAGAAGCTAATCCACCCCGACCAATCAGGTTTTATACCCAAGTGTCATGCTGCAGACAATGTACGCAGACTATTTCATGTAGCCTAATAGAAGAAGCCAAAAACCTTCCAACAATGGCAGCAGTTTTATCAGTGGACGCGGAAAAGGCTTTTGACCGCCTCGAGTGGAACTACTTGTGGCAAGTAATGGAGAGGCTTGACTTGGGGGCCAAATTCATTGACATGGTGCGTACTTTATATGTGAATCTCACGGCCATAGTCTCCACCAATGGCTTGCACTCTCAGCCATTTTCCATCAAGCGGGGCTCGCGACAGGGATGCCCACTCTCCCCCATGCTGTTTGCAATCTCTCTTGAACCGTTAGCCCAAGCCATAAAATAAAATCTGTAATGTCCAGATTAAATCCAATAGCAGTTCAATATCATTATTTGCAGACGATATTTTGTTGTACATTTCTGATCTTGAGCACTTTATTCCAAAGATTCTTAAGATCTTCAATGAATTTGGCTCAATCTCCGGCTATAAAATTAACTGGAATAAATCTAATCTTCGTTTATTGAACAGGCATGTGGCATCAGCCATTAGTGTTACAATACCAACCCAAGCAAAATTACATATTTGGACATCGCCATACATGCATCCCTACAGCGAGTTGTCCAGGACATCAATGAAACTATTAAGTAGTGTGCAAAGGAACCTGCAAATTGCTCTGCACTGCCAGCATCACTCTGCTCCAGGATTGCTGTTGTTAAAATGAACATAGTTCCTCGTGTGAAGTTCTTAAGTACAATGATCATCTTACCCCTATTAATTTCTGGAAGAAACTCGATACCTTAATTCGGCAGTATATTTGGAATAATAAACAAGCTAGGCTAAAATACTCTGCCCTGCAATGTACTACAAGCATGGGAGGTTTGGCCCTCCCAAACCTTAAAGTGTATCACAGAGCCTTTCAGCTATGGGCCCTCAGAGTGTGGATGGACCCCTCATCTACAATTCCATGGAGAGAAATAGAGCAAAACCTCACTGGAAGTCTAAGACTGCAAGACCTTGTCTTTGCAGGTGTGTGTCCAAAAAAGTGTGTGCTAGCCTATGGCCCTATTATCAGCAAAACACTGACCAACTCTAAACAGGTGGAGGAGCAACTGAGCTACACCAATAAGTGGCATTTGAACACCCCAATTTGGCACAATACACACTTAATGTCTGATAACAAACCCTTTGCTTGTAAGCAGTGGAGTGACAGAGGCCTTTATACTGTAAACCAGCTATTCAATGAGAAAGGTATGTTGAGTTCTGAAGACCTGAGAGCTAGCTAGCTTCTTGTATCTGCGCTTAAGAGCAACCCTAAAATGTTATGGAGTGCCATGGGGAAACTGTCTTGAGCTGCACCCAGTCATTAAATGGTTTGTTGATTTTCCTGTGAGAGGATTAGCGTCCAAGATGTATGCTAAACTGATGCAAGTATCCATAGGAGAACTCCCAATAGCAAGGAAATGGGAGTGAGAGCTGAACCCTGAGGGGAACGCAATTAATT
Organism: Sander lucioperca; assembly: GCF_008315115.2. NCBI lineage: Eukaryota > Metazoa > Chordata > Actinopteri > Perciformes > Percidae > Sander > Sander lucioperca. The sequence goes on from NC_050180.1 coordinate 26,439,644, forward strand.
GGGAGACAGTGTGGGACATTTTCCATTGTTCCAAGAAATCAAATCACCAGCAGATCCACTTCAACATATGTCATAGGACATATTGGAGTCCTCAGAAGAGATACGTCCCTAAAGTCATTCCCACTCCCTATTGCACGTTCTGCCAACCTGAACAAACTGGAACTTTCCTACACATGGTCTGGGAGTGTGAACAGGTGCATGAGTTCTGGAATAAAACAACATCAATAATATCTGATATGATCGGATGTCGAGTTCCTACTGACCCGATTGTTTTGTTACTTAATGACGACTCTAAATTACACCTGCTTGGGAGACAGAAGAAAGTTTGGCTAGCCGGGTCAACCGCGACCAAGAAAAAGATAGCTCAACACTGACCTCGCCCCACTCGCTTTTATAAAACAGTAGTTGGCGTATTTTGTAGACATGGTTATGCTTGAGCTCTCTACAGCAAGGATCAACTATAGACCTATGGAAAAGCGCAGCAGCACAAGTATCAGTCCTAATGACCTCAGCATCACCGAAGTAGAGGAGAGGAACTAGGCAAGGTGTGATTTTTGTTTTTTGTTTATTTGTTTTGTTGTCCTCGAGACCGCAGAGGGTGGCAGAGGGTTTTTGTTCTTGTTCAATTGTATTTGTTCTGTATGTTAAAAAATATAAAAACAATAAAAAGTTGATATAATCTAGTTGATCTAGTTTACACCTAGATGTGACCTGCAAGAACACTGATTTCCTATTGGCCGGGGTGTCTGAACGTATCAGCGGTCCCTGACCTGGGACATAAAAGCCCTGGCAGCCCTCTGCTCATTATCATTCAATGCATCTTCAAGCTGCTACAGAAGACAAACCACTGCTCTCCATTGCATCCGTGCTAAAGGAAGCACAGTGAAACATTTGCACTTTAATTAAACAGTTTAATTTACCGGAGGAGTGAACTATTTTGGTGTTCTTGTAACACTTTGGATCCTGTTGAAACACTGGGCATCAGTGATTCATCTCTGCAGAAGACGACAGCGTTTCCTCTAGAAGAGATCGGACAACGTGGACACAGCTCTTACCTTCTCAAGTCGACAAAGATGTTTCTTCACTGCCTTTGAAGAAAGACCAGCTGGGGCCTGATGTATAAAAGACTGCACAGCTTTCATACCAGAAGATGGTATAAAAACTTCACCGACTGTGAGGTTAAAGTGCTGATCGCGGAGGTGGAGGTGAGATTTTTTTTTTTTTTTGTATTTGGAGGTTTTTCATCTCGGATAAGCAATAAAAGAAAATGCCCAGAGTGTCAAATGGTGACCGGGCAGTGAATACACCGAACCATGGCAGAAATTAAAAAAAGGTCTAATGTCAAAGTGGAAATCAAGGGTTAGGGTTAGGGTTAGGGTAGAGAAATAGGTTTGTTATTAATGTCAGTAACTGCTACTGCTGCGACATGTTACTACATTGAATGTGATTTTTGACCTTGTGTCCTTATTGCTGTGAAAGTACTGGATCACGGTACTTGTTGAATGTTTTGTGTTTGATACTGTATATTGTATAACGTTACCTCCCCCCACAGGGACCACTGTCGACGGAGTTTATAACTTTCTCTCAGTTGTTCCAAACTTTAAGACCATCGTGGCAATTCAACATTGAAGCGGCACTCTTAAGTAGACTGAGCGAGATTATTTATACTGCTTGCCAGAAGTCAGATGTTAGCCACCAGAGGCAGAATAGTAAACATTGCTCTTGTTCGTCAAACATCTCCGACCTCTGACCTAACATCACATTGGGTCAGCTGTCTGAGTGAACGAGGAGATTGAACGAGGTTATTATTGCTTCGCCCAAAACCAAGATACCAAGAGTCTTTCTTTCTCTAAAGTGTGCTTTCTGTCCTCTCTGACAACTAACCTAACACACACATACACAGATCAGCGAACAGCCATCCCATAGTCATGATGTATTGCAACCAAGTTTCACTATCCGCTATCTTTGGTTTTTAGTGCATTTCCTTGAGTAGCTAATTGGTACCTTGCGCCAAAATCTACAAAGAGCCTAAAATCTTGTGGGGTTTCATCCTCCATCTTGAACTCGCATAGATTTGCGTGACCTTCCACAAACACACACAAATACAAACACACCTACCAACCACGTTTGCTTGTTTTGCCTTTGTTGTAGTTGTAGCAAGTAAATAGAGGTTTTTGTTGATTGCTAATTCTATTATACTTTAAGAAGCAGTTGTTTGTGATTATTTGTGTATATGTTGTAATAACAGCTGGTTGTACAGGTCAGTGCTCGAATTTCACCCTTAACTGTTCACTTTATAAATATGAGAAGAATTAATCAAATTAATTAAAATCTGTATTTTCAAGAGGACCCCACCTGTGAGACTGTTTTCACAGTTCAGTTATTGATCCATGATTCCAGGTGGTGGCTTTGATTGTTTGCCAAGAAAGGTTGTTTGAGAAAGGTACTAATACACATATTCATAACTTTATTAATATTGATGAAATATCTTTGATAAATGGCTGATAAGTGAATCTGTACCTTGCTAATTCCTAACACCAGTAGTTCGCAAAGTATCTAAAATTGACTCCATGTTGATGACTACAACTTTAAAATTCAACATTTCTTTCTTTTCTTCAACATTTTTCTCGCATTTTTCGACATTAGTAACTTGACCAGCTGACAGTTTGTAACATAATGGAAAAAATAGATTCTGGATCACTTTATTTCTATAGTTTGTAGCTGACTTGACCAGCTGACTTCTCTAATGGCTGTTGAAACAGGAGACGTCTCTTACGTTCTAAAACCAGCCTCTGGAGACTCGACCAGCTGAGTTGCAGCGACACCATCAGTTGTTTAAGTCGAGCTGAGACAGGCTGGTTCATCCCGCTGAAACTTTTCCTAAAAACGTTGCCAATCTTTGGTCTAAACTGGACTTTAAGCCTTTTGCTTCCACAAGCCAAAATACAATGTGTGGAAATCTGCAGAGGTCAATATTGTGGCTGTGGTGAGTTTGGTTCAGAGGTGTCCAAATTCTTTCATATGAACGGCCAAAATGTATCTTGATGGAAGGCTGGGGTCAAAAATTAATGTTAAAGAATACTATAATTCTTCATAGATAAACCTTATTAAATTAGGGTAGTTTACCAGCACTGTGCTTTACACCACTGTAAAACTCAGATTACGTACTTTCTAGCTGCACAAACTGTACGTTTTGTAGTTGTTGAGGTTAGAATTTTACAACACTTTCAAAATAAGGAGAATAAGAATGAGCATGTCAAATGCCATGGCGGGCCAAAACAAAGGGAGGATGGGCCAAACTTGGCCCGCAGGCCCCAAACTGGGCGGCCTTGGTTTTGAGTGTCTGCTATGTGAATGCTGTGTTACATACCTCTGTTGAGTGATCAGTGATTGACATGGTGGTGCTCATGGAAAGGAACAAGGAACAAGGAAACACTTGTTAAATAAAATACTTCCAGTAAGGGGTGGAACATCAACAAACTGCAGCCAACATACTTATGTACTTTAATATGTATGTGTGTGTGTGTGTGTGTGTGTGTGTGTGTATATATATGTATATATATATATATATATATATATATATATATATATATATATATATATATATATATATATATATATATTACCCCAAGTAAGTGGTATTACCCTCAATGTTGAAAAATAATGCCAAAGGGGTACGCAGAGCATCAAAAATTTGAAGAATATGAGAATGGGATATCCATTATACCCAAATACATTGGAACTAGTTGAAAGCCCCCTGTGTCTGACTGAGACCAGAGAGAGAGACACACACAAAACTACCACAAAACAAGTAAAACTTAAAGAATGCAAAACAGCCGTTAAGATGCAAAATGATCAAAAACACACAAAATGACCTTAACGAGACGAACAATGACTACGAAGACAAACAAAATGCACATAAAGACACAAAACAACAGCAAAGAGACACAAAGTGACCACATAGGGCTGAACAATATGAGGAAAACATCACAATAACTATATAACTTCTGATAAATAAACATATGTTCTCAGTTCAGCTGTTTTCAGTATTATGCTAAAATACAACACACTGCTGGTTGAATTCCTTTTACTGAACAAATTGAACATTTAATTGAATATAAAAGGCAGCACTAAAGAAATAACGACTAACATTTTAAAGCACAGTTTTCTGCTGATATTTTCTTTCAAATAACTTAAATGTCTCTGAGTGTCTTTCACAATGTGTTTATGTTGTTAGACCAGTTTCTCTTACCCCCATCATTGCCAGGTGTTTTGAAAGACTGATCCTTCCCCACATAAAGGCTGCCATCCCTGCTGATCTTGATAAACATCAGTTTGCATATCGTACCAACAGATGGAAAGATAATGCAGTTACAACAGCTCTCCACTCATTTGCTAACACACCTGGAACATATGTAAGGATTCTGTTTGTTGACTTTAGTTCAGCTTTTAGTACAATAGTACAAACTGATCCATGAACAGAGCAACTTGGGCTTACAACACACACGTACAACACGTCTGAGTTGATTTGAACGCACCATATGTAGGCGTGTGTGCATGTTACTGAGTATGCACAGTGGATTGATAGACTCATATAGATATAGGCAATAATAAAATAATATATAATACAAATGTATGCAAAAATATAGAGAAAACTCATTTAAATATGCAATAATAAAGATCAGTGTATATGATAGAATTGTGGCATTAGAATGTGCCTGAGGGCACCAAACATTTCCCTGTGGAGGCATCCCCCCCTATACTAGTTTAAAGTTAGCAGGTCGCCCATTGGGCAAGATGCAGCAGTAAAACAGAATGGAACGGTTTATGGAAATGTAGGTGTTTCCATCTGTCATAAATGAAATGTAGGCTTGTTGGAATATGTGATTTGAAGAGACAAATGGAGGATCTTGCAACAAAAATCCTTCTCCTGAACAATCTGTCCCCCTTGTTTCTTAAATTACGGCTACGACCCTGCCTCCAATACCTTTATCAAATTAGCGGACAACACCACCGTAGTTGGACTCATAACAGACAACGACGAAACAGCCTACAGAGAGGAGGTACATCATCTGGCTCAGTGGTGTCAGGTTAACACTTTACAATAAGGTATACAAACATGTAGGTAGTTACTGATGAACGAATGAGGAATGAATGAGTAACGAATGCTTAGTTATTCATATAGTTATTCAAGCAGTAATGATTAGTTACTGGTAAACAGACTGGTAGCTACTGTTAAATGAATGAGTAAGGAATGGTTAGCTATTGATTAGTTACTGATTGACCATTAGTGCTTGAATCAGTCAATCAGTAACTAACCATTCGTTACTCATTCATTTAACAGTAGCTACCAGTCTGTTTACCAGTAACTAATCATTAACTAAACATTCGTTACTCATTCATTCCTCTGTAACTACCTACATTTTTGTTGACCTTATTGTAAAGTGTTACCAGTTTCAGCAACAACCAGGACCTTAAAGGGGTGATAGAATGATTATATTGGGTATTTCACACTGTTCCTTAAAGCACCCACATATGCTCATTTTCAGGTTCATAATTGTATTTTAAGGTTGTACCAGAATATGTTTACATCAATCAATCAAACTTTATTTATATAGCACTTTACAGCAACCAGCAGGTATCCAAAGTGCTTAACATCGAAACCAAGAATAAAAACACATATCATACAAAATAAAGAAAGAACATGTAAAATCAGAAATAGTTACAGAGAAACAGAAGAATGAAATCGTCACACCACTGCTACGTATTAAAAGCCTGACTAAACAGATGCGTTTTAAGTTTGGACCTAAAAAGAGCTACATCTGTAATAGTGCGGATATCAGGGGGTAACTTGTTCCAGAGTCTCGGAGCAGCAACTGCAAAAGCCTGGTCACCCCACCGTTTATATCTAGACCTTGGCACTTCTAAAAGTCGCTGGTTTGAAGACCGCAATGACCGGTTGTGCTCCCGCAAAGTTAAAATTTCGGACAAATACTCCGGGGCCAGACCATTTAAGGCCTTGAAAGCAAACAATAAAATCTTAAAATTGATTCTAAAACGCACAGGGAGCCAATGAAGGGTGTAGAGAACAGGAGTGATATGTGCACGTCTAGATGTGTTTGATTTACATGGTTTAATTTTCAAAAAACACCATATTTTAGTTGTACTGCACCGCTCTCTCTCACTGCTGCAGATCCTCTTTTCAGCTGGTCTCTGTTTTAGCTACAGAGTGAGACCTCTTTTCTTCTTCTTCTTCTTCTTCTTCTGTACTATCTTTGATTGCACTTGCACATGCTCAGTAGCTCAGATGTAGATCATGTCAGCTAGCTGGCTCCATAGACAGTAAAAAGGCTGTTTTTACAACTTCGGTCAGTTACAAGGCAGGATTAGCTGGGAGACTTCTAAATGAGGGCGCACATGGAAGTAGTTCTTTTGTAGATTATGGTGAACTTGTGTGTGTTATAGCAGTGCTTTGCTATTGAGAACGAGGTAGCATGCTAGCGAGCTAATGGTTGCAGTTAGCCAGCTCGTTTCGGCTAGTGACGTAGAAAGCCGTGCCGATTTTGAACAGCTCACCCAGAGACTGAAGGCAGGACACATTCAGAAACTGTATCTCACTCTAAACAGCATGGAGGTTTTTTTTTCAAAGTTTGTATGCGTGTGGAAGCACCAGAGACACAAAATAACTCCCCAAATCCTAGAAAAAGTGTTTTTTTCATAATATGGGCACTTTAAGGTCTCCTAATAGGGTATGTAACATTGGTTGGGCTGAAAATGGCCCGGGTGCTTTTCTATTTTCTCCCTTATATGGTATGCTCATGAATATTTAAATGAGCAGCGCGCTGATTGGTTGGTTTACAATGAGCGAAGCACACAGACACAGACACACTGCTGCCACAAACCGCTGCCCCTGGCGCGCGCGCGCGCGCGCGCACACACACACACGCACACGCACACGCACACACACACACACACACACACACACACACACACACACCGCTGCCCGCCTTTGTGTCGCAGTTACCTGGTAAACTCCACGACCGGCAGCATGGTGCTCTGTACCCAGCGCACACTCATCTTTTCTTGGGTAACTGAACCACTAAATACCTGGAGCACCACGATGGGCAGCCCGCGATAAAATGTGAAAAGTGTCACCATTCCCTGTACAGCCTGGAATACTACATTTACGATTGTGGTTCATTCGCCGCAACCTACATTCAGAACAGCAGCTGGTCTCAGACCAGTGGTCTGTATATACATTTTGGGGCGTGACAAAGGTACAGACCAGAGCCAATTAAGGTACAGCCACTGAGTTGACGTCAACTATTAGCTTCATTGGGATTCGCCCGTTTTCAGAGGCAGTTCCAAATTGTGAGATTTGTGTCAACAGGACTTTGAGGTTCTCTGTATGCCCATTTCACCAACCGAACTATCGTTAATCAACTATGACAAGGTAAACTCGGTTTTGCATTATATCACCCCTTTAACATCTAAGACCAAGGAGGTGATAGAAGATTTCAGCTGGTCAAGGAGTACTGAATATCCCACTGTCTGCAGGACATCTACGCTGATGACTTAAAAAGAAAGCCAGCTGTATAATAAAGGACCCATCCCACCCTGGACACTGCCTGTTTTCACCCCTCCCCTCAGAGAGAAGGTACAGAGTGATAAAATGTAAAACAAATCAGCTGAAAAACAGCTTCTTTCCAAGAGCTGTAGACACTGGATTTGTCCCCCTCAAATAATATGAAAGAACCCACTCCCCAAAGAGGTAAAAATAACCATTGAGGGGGCTCAAAACATGTACGTAAAAATAGAACTGTGTGTAATTAAAGAACACAACATGAAGTGAAAAATAAAGTTTAAATTTTAAGTTTAAATGTAGATTTAAACTTTGGAGGAGAAGGGTCTCTTCTCTAACATATTGTTGAGATGGAGATGATTCCTAAAAATAACACATCCTGAAACGTGTGATGTTTTGAATGTGAAGAAAGTCTTGAACAATAAAGGAGAATAATCATTTCCTTTATTTATTTGACATTACATTTTTGCATCAAAGTTCACCAGAATGCAGGAAATGAAGAATTTGACAGACAATATTTTATGAGCGACGATCCCCAGACCCCCCAGTTATAATGTGTCCCCCCATCAATGTGTAAACCAAACCTACACATTTTGACTGAGAGGCAGAAACATCATCAGATCCAGAGGTTCAGCAGCTGGATCTATAAAACAACATGTCTGCCCTCTGCTGGAGACCCTGAGCTAACACATCACCGTCTGTCTGTTGGCTTTTAAACAGTGTTGGGGAGTAACTAGTTAATAAAGGTAAATGTAATCTGTTACACTGGGTAAAAAATGTCTGATTAAATTTAAAATTAAATTACAGTTAACTGTGAAAATGTTCATGATTACATTGGGAGTTAGATGTGAATATTTTCTGTAAAAGGCTAGGCCATATGTTGAATAATATTAATTTAGTTGCTTTGCATGTTTTTCATGTGCACAATGTCTTCTTTTGTCATTTCTAGCCACAGCCATTCATTAAAGTTAGATGCTATTATTCTGATGCTTTGGATTGGTTTTCACCCTTTTGACAGTTAAATCACCTCTCAAGCTGTCTGAGAGTTGCCACTATATGTAGGGTGGGGGGTTTGATCATGCACAACAAAACAAAACGTGCAATAATTAAATTCCTCTCTAAAACCATTGAATAAGTGCCATGTGCATGCCAAAACACTTATTTATTACCTTCAATATCCAATGGAAAATAAACTCAAAATGAAATAGCACAACGTGGTGTAAACATAAAACACAGAGCTTTCAAGCCAGAGAGCGGAGTTCACTTTGTGACGAAAACAAAATACTTTCAAACGCTGTTTGTTCCTCAGTAGTGTTTTAATACAAATCTGATCTTTTTCCTAAACTTAACAAGTTGTTTTTGTGCCTAAAATTAACTGTATGTAGGGTGCATTTGTGAAAAAAATGAGTGTGTGTGTGTGTGTGTGTGTGTGTGGGGGGGGGGGTGTTGTTGATCATGCACAACAAAACAGATAATATAAGACACAGTTATCTCAGGACACTTTACAGATAGAGTAGGTCTATTCAATTCAATTCAATTCAATTTTATTTATAGTATCAAATCATAACAAGAGTTATCTCGAGACACTTTACAGATAGAGTAGGTCTAGACCACACTCTGTAGTTTACAGATAGAGTAGGTCTAGACCAAACTCTGTAGTTTCCGAAGCCCCAACTATTACAGTGGTTGCCTCAAGAGCAAGCATTAGCAGTAGCTATTGCGACAGTGGCGAGGAAAAACTCCCTTCGTTGTTAGGAAAAAACCTGGGACAGACCCAGACTCTTGGTAGGCGGTGTCTGACGGCACCAGATTACATTATAATTTATAAAGACCAATCAATTTAATTTTCCCATGAACAAGCATTTGGTGCTACAGTGGCGAGGATCGTGTGCTCATCTACGCTACTGCAGTCAATGCAAAACAGAGCATCTTTAAACATCAGTTTGTCACTAATTGATCTTTGTGAAAAAAAAACATTACAGGCATCTCTATGTTGTCTAAACACAGTACACATATTCAGCATTTTCATGCAGTCCTGCCCCTTGTCTACTAAATGTTGTGAGTCCATTTATATTATCACCTAGATAATAGCTCCCTGAGATCAGCACCTGCCAGCGGTGTCAAAGGTTCTGAGTTCCAGCCCCTGTTGTTGCAAGATGATCATTCATATATCTAATCAGGCATTAAGCTGTGGACAACTGTCCTGCATGTTTTAAATGTGTAAAATACTCAGTTACAGTAAAAGTCCTGTATTGAAAATGTTACTTTAGTAAAAGTCTGTAAGTGTCATTATAAAAATCTACTTAAAGTATTGAAAGTAAAGAAGAATCCTCCCATTGTAGAAAGTGTAAAGGATCCAACCAGTTGTGTGTTTAATGGTCTAATCATCTCAGCTGGACTTGTAGGATGTTATATTGTTGGCTAGTTTACTTTAGAATTAAACATCAGATTTTATAAACTACATGTGTTTTGTGTGCAGAAATCTTAATGTGTAAAGTAACTAGTAACTAAAGCTGTAACAGATGAATGTAGTGGAGTAACTAAAGTAACTAGCAACTAAAGCTGTAACAGATGAATGTAGTGGAGTAAAAAGTACAATATTTCTCTCTGAAATGTAGCGGAGTAGAAGTAGAAAGTGACATAAAAAGAAAAGACTCAAGTAAAGTACAAGTACCTCAACATTTGGACTTAAGTAGTTACATTCCATCACTGGTCTAGACAAAGATATATATATATATATATATATATATATATATATATATTACAATTCTGCATTTGCTTTGCAATTCCATTGACCCGGGTCGACTTAATAAAATCAATAACAGACCTTACTAGACAAAGTGAAATTAGTGTCAGTATTTCAACATCAACATTTTGAAGCAGTCCTGCACATTGTCTATTTGATGTCATGAAGCCAGTTGTCTCATCAGCTGGCCAATACCTCACTGAGATCAGCTCTTGTCTTTAGACCCAAAGGTTGTGAGTTCAAGCCCCCAGGGTAAATAGTAATGATTTGTCCCTTTTAGAAAACAACAACAGGACCAGACACTGTTTTTGTGACAATATGTCTTTTATTTTTGAATGCTTAGTTGATTATATAGTAAAGGAAATCAGCTGAATAAAGAACACAACACATCAGTTTTAAGAATAAAAAGTAACCAGTTCATTAAACCAGTGGACTATATGAATTATTAATAGTTATTATGAAGTGTTATTACAGTTACATTCTCCTCTTGTATCACAGAAAGGTCCGACAAAATATACACTTTTATTTTCTATCTGGACATTTTGGATAAAAAGATCATCACCACTCATGTCTGGTAGGTTTACTTTTGGACGGAGTCAGGCTAGCTGTTTCCAGTCTTTATGCTAAGCTAAGCTAGCTGTTTCCCCCTGGTTACAGTCTTCTACTAAGCTAAGCTAACGTCTGCTCGAGGGAACTTCATATTTAGCGTACACACATGAGAGTTGTATCGATCTGAACAATAACTCTCAGAGAGAAATCTAATTAGTGTGTTAATATTTTATCAGATGAGTGGGTGCTGTTCATAACGGATAATATTCAGTAAACTAAAATGAAAAAGATGTGTGAGTATTCAAATGTTTTCTGTATTTCATTTTGTGTTATTTACTGTAGATTAAATGTCCTATTACTGATTTGTTTTTGTCCAGCTCAGTGAGCCAGTTTCTGTCTAATTTTAAACCCAAATGTGAACTGTTCCCTAACTCTTCAGATAATAAACAAGTGAAAGTGAGTCATCTGTCAGCAGAGAGCTGTTTCTGTCTGCTGAACAAACTGAAAGAGAATCAATGATAGAGATTATAGATGAGCTGTAGAGGCATCATGATGGCTCGTTAGAGTTACAGGTTCTTGGAGCACACGAAAGAAGCCTGGTTGGTACAAGCCCAGTCGTTCCAGTTTGCTGCAGAGAGAGTTTACAACCAATGAAACTAATTACATTTAACTTTTACATTTAAAAGTGCAACATACAACAAGATGTTTTAAATGTTTTTTTACCTCCGCCCCCAGTTCATCGCAAGACAGTTCTCCCCTCCAGCGTTGTTAGGCTCCCCCGCATTCCAGCTTTTGTAGTTGAATTTGGATCCATCAGACCACAACCACGTACCCTCCTGGAAGAGAAAGATTGGTTTAAAGTCAAAGTGAAATCAAGAGTTTTTGTTCTTGTAATACTCATTCAGGCCACAAGACTTCTTATTTTCTACAACAACTCATGAGACCCAAAGCATTCTCATGAACGGGTTTGTAAGATATCGTATGAAAACGTATGCACAATCGCCTAATTTTGTATGAAATCCTATGAAATTAGGCGACCGCCTGCCGGTCACATGACATTTAAATTTAGCTCAGGAAAGAGCTGAGCTGGGTACTGTGCGTCATGCAGCGACGACAGTTACTTTTAGACACCAAAACGACTAGTTTCATGGGACATGAACACTCATTTACAGGGTGAAAGTCTATTTTTTTCTCCTTAACTTCTTGCAGGACATGAACTCTGCTCCCCGGCTTGAAAGCCCTGTGTTTTAGGGGCCAAACATCTCCCCAGACCTCCTCCCTACTAGGATCTTCACAATCTTATACAGCAGCAGTCAATGTGCTGCTGTATTAATAAGTAATACATACTTGGAATACATACAGATTACAGTGCTTTACTTTTCACAGCTATATGTACGAACAGGCTGAGAGACGAGCGACATCACTTCCTGTGTGATGATAAAAATCTCACCTTCACTGCGTCGGTGCCTCCGATCCAGGAAGTTCTCTGTGTACCGGTCTCTTGGAAAATGAAGGCTTTGAGGAATGCATGTTCTGTATCTGAGTGGATGGAAGCCAGATTCCCACCAGCGGTCTGGCAGAAGGTCTAATGGAGACAATATCATCAGTTTAAAATGTTTAGGAAAAAAACATAATCACATTATTAACAGATCTCACGGCAGTTTTACAGTCACAGGGCACATTTTAATACTTTTAATCAGTGGTGGAAGAAGTATTCTTTACTTCAGTAAAACTACTAATACCACACTGTAAAAATACTCTGTTGCACAGAAAATGTTACTTATTAAGAAAAAGTATGTAAGTATCATTGGTATCAACAGGTGTTCATGCCTCGGGGGTGTTTGATCTTTTTTTCTAATTATGTGGTATTTGTAGTGTTACTGCAGTAAAGTATTAGAGTACATTGGTATTAAGCATACATGTGTTATGATAGAAAGAACTGCTGTATCTCTGCATCGATCCAGGTCTTTGTCTGGATGTAGAAAGCGAAACAGCGAGAGCCAAACTGAGTCCAATAAGGAGGACAGGAAGGTGCACCCTGTATGAACAAACAAGCCAAAAATAATCAGTCTAGTCTATATCGACAGCGGTTAATTTACGGGATTGTTCCTCCACAGCGCTGTGGAGATAGAGCTGGCAATGCAAGACTACAATCAGAGCAACCCAACGAGTCAGAGATACTGTTCTGACCTGGGCAGGAGGTTTTATTTTCCTCACAACACTGTGATTACCAAAATGTCAATTTATTGTAAGTTATACAATACTTTGACAGCCAATTACATTAATGGTTGGGGAGACTGGTCTGATTGTCTACTGTTTAGTGTTAATCACCATCTAACTCAGGCAGTTAAGAGCTACATTTAGCTTTAGATGTTATACGAATATGGTCCCTGTTGCACAGGTTTTATCAGCTCACAATTTTCAATGCACATTTATGAGTTCAATTATTATTGATAAAAATGGAAAGCTGAGGCTCATCAGTAGTAGTAGTAGTAGTATCTATATGTGCAATAACATCTGCTGAACAGGGCCGACATTTACTCAAAAGTGAAGATTGTAAACTGTTTATTAAAATCTGTTTATAATAACAGAACATTCATTTTCAATGTAGCTACACACCAAATTTCCGTTTTTAATTACGGCACAAAATCTGGGTAAAGGAATCTCCCAAACAAGTAAAACGCAGCCGTTCAGTGCATGTCAGCAACCTCAATCTGGCTTTACAGAAAGCATGGGAGAGACTACATGAATGTTATACTGCCCCTGAAATCATTAAATTGTCATTGTTTCAGCGGTTGAACAGTTTTCCTACCATTTCAGCTAAGGATCACTCCAAATTACGTGAACTTGGGGATTTGCTTATGGAGATCCAAGGCCCTAAAGAGGATGGTTATCTCACTGGCCTGTCATATCCACCAACACGGATATCATATCCATGTTGGCGCGTCTCTGTTGGCATGTTTAAACACGCAAACACGGATATCATATCCAATATCATATCCGTGTTGGCCAGACAAAACTCGTATATGTGTCCCTGCTGAACACATGACTGGTTAGAGTGGTTTGCCAACTGAGGTGAAGGAAGGTGGATTCTACACACACAAATAAAAGAAGCACTTTGAGGGTTTTTTGGGTGGATGGGTCAAACAACACAGGACTTTCCCCCAGGAGACCAGGGTTTGTGACCTATTCTTGTCCCTTTTGTCACTAAAACGTACTTTTTGTAACCCCATCTCCCCATCCATAACCCTAACTACGCAAAAAGAACATAAAGACACAAAAGTAACATAAAGATGCAAAAGAGCCCAACAATTACCATGAAGACACAAAACAACAGCACATAGACACAAATTGAATATGTGATAAAGTTGTTGAATATCACAATAACGATATAACTTGCAAGAATAATCAGATATTAAAGTGTTCTCAGTTATCCTGCTTTCAGTATTCTGCTAAAATACAACAAATTGCTTCTTGAATTTAAAACAAGTAAAAGGAAATAATTTCCAACTTTCTTCTACTGAACAAATTGCACATTTAATTGAATATAAAAAGCAATTAAAAGTGCAATTTTCTGTTGATATTTTCTTTAGAATGAAATCTCTTGGTGTCTTTCACGATGTTTGTTTTTAGACCAGTTGCTCTTACCCCATCATTGCCAAGTGTTTTGAAAGATAAATAAATACTCCCATACAAACTGATCCAAAAACTGAGCTAATTGGGCTTGAGCAGTTCACTCTGCTTCTGGATATCTGACTTTCTGAACAACAGGCCACAACACGTCAGGATAGGCTGCCACACATCCTTAACTCTGATCCTGAACACAGGAACGCTGCACGGATGCATCCTCTGCACCCTCCTCTACAACCTTTTCACACACCACTGCTCCTGAATTCACGCCTCCAATCAAGTTGAGCACATAACTGGGTTGATTTGAAAGCACCATAAGCAGGCGTGTGTGCACGTTACTCAGGTTGCATCAGTTGATTGATAGACTCATATAGATATAGGCAATAATAAAAGAAATATATAATAAAAATATATACAAAAATGTAGGGAGGAAAACTCATTTAAATATGCAATAATAAAGATCAGTGTATATGTTAGAACAGTGGCATTAGAATGTGCCTGAGACCACCAAATTTTGACTTTTACGGCCAAAACTTTATCCGGGCAGGCATGCCCCCAGACCCCCCTACACCAGTTAAATGTTAACATTTCTCCTATTGGGCAAGATGCAGTAAAACAGTATGGAACGGTTTACTGAAAATATATGTGTTTTCACAAATGAAATGTAGGCTAGTTGGAATCTGTGATTTGGAGAGACAAATGGATAAGGATCTTTCATTAAAAATCCTCCTGGGCGCCTGTGTAGTTCAGCTGGTACAGCGCACGCCCATATGCAGAGGCTCAGTCTTCAACGCAGCGGCCCTGGGTTTGACTCCGACCCAGGCCCTTTCCTGAATGTCATTCCCCCTTTCTCTCCCCTTTCTCTGTCTAAACTGTATATATTATAATAAAGGCCTAAAAATGCCCATAAAACGACGAAACAGCATAGAGGGAGGAGGTACAACATCTGGCTCAGTGGGGTCAGCATAACAACCTAGACCTTAATAACTAAGACCAAGGAGGTGATGATAGATTTCAGCTGGTCAAGGTGTACTGAACATCCCACTCTCTGCAGGACATCTACACAGGCTATCTTAAGAAGAAAGCCAGCTGTAATATGAAAGGACCCATCCCACCCTGGACACTGCCTGTTCTCACCCCTCCCCTCAGAGAGTGGATACAGAGCAATAACATGTAAAACAAATGGGCTGAAAAATTACTTATTATCGGGAGCTGTAAAGACTGCCTCCCCCCCTCCACACAATCTTTTCATGCTGCTAACGTACATTAACCACTGTTTTAATGTTTTTTAAAAACTTGTTTTACTATTGAAGATAACTTGTATATATTTTGCCTTTATTCATAATTATTCTAGTTGCCTTTGTGTTCTGTTTACTTAAGCATGAAAAAGATGACTAAATAATGATGATAAAGCTTTATTGATCATCAGAGGTCTCCAGCAGTGAGCAGTGTGACAGAGTTGATCCACTGAGATCCCCCCCCCCCCCAATATTTAGAAGACGTAGATTTGTCTCCCTCAAAAAATATGAAAAACCCACTCCTGAAAGGAGGTAAAAATAACCATTAAGGGGGCTCAAATCATTTATGTAAAAATAGAACCGTGTGTGATTAAAGAACACAACAGGAAGTGAAAAGTAAAGATAGATTTATGTAGATTTAAACTTTGGAGCTTCTGGCTTTAACAAGGTCTCATTCTCTAACAGATTAGCTGTTGAGATGGACATGATTCCTAAAATAACAGATCCTGAAACACGTGTGATGTTTTGAATGTGAAGAAAGTTTTGAACAATAAAGGATAATAATCATTTCCTTTACATAAATAAAGACATTTGCACCATAAATTGTTGCATCAAAATTCACCAGAATGCAGGAAATGAAGAGTTTGACAGACAATATTTTATGAGCGATGACCCCCAGACCCCCCAGTTATAATGTGTCCCCCCATCAATGTTGAAACCAAACCTCCACCCTTGACTGAGAGGCAGAAACATCATCAGATCCAGAGGTTCAGCAGCTGGATCTATAAAACAACATGTCTGCCCTCTGCTGGAGACCCTGAGCTAACACATCACCGTCTGTCTGTTGGCTTTTAAACTGTGTTGGGGAGGAACTAGTTACATGTAACGGAGTTAATAAAGGTAAATGTAATCTGTTACATTGGGGAAAAATGTCTGATTAAATTACAGTTAACTGTGATATTGTTCATGATTACATTGGGAGTTAGATGTGAATATTTTCTGTAAAAGGCTAGGCCATATGTAGAATAATATTAATTTAGTTGCTTTGCATGTTTTTCATGTGCACAATGTCTTCTTTTGCCATTTCCAGTAACAGCCGTTCAGTAAAGTTAGTTAGTTGTGTCCTTATCTACGCTACTGCAGTCAATGCAAAACAGAGCATCTTTAAACATCAGTTTGTGAAGATGAATTTTTGACAGTAGTTTACAATCCAGCATTTTCATGCAGTCCTGCCCCTTGTCTACTAAATGTTGTGAGTCCATTTGTGTCATCACCCAGATAATAGCTCCCTGAGATCAGCACCTGCCAACGGTGTCAAAGGTTCTGAGTTCCAGCCCCTGGTGTTACAAGATGATCAAACATATATCTAATCTAGGTATTAAGCTGTGGACAACTGCCCTGCAGGTTTTAAATGTGTCTCTGCACTAACACACCTTATTCATATTAACAATCAGACCAGTAATAAATAAAATAAATTAAAGGCATCTATATGTTGTCTAGAACTCTGTGAAGGAAGTATTCAGCTACATTATCTAAGTAAAAGTACTAATACCACACTATAAACGTACTCTGTTACAAGTAAAAGTCCTGCATTAAAAATGTTATTTCAGTAAAAGTGGAAGTATCATCATGAAAATCTACTTAAAGTATTAAAAGTAAAGAAGAATCCTCCCATTGTAGAAAGTGTAAAGGATCCAACCAGTTGTGTGTTTAATGGTCTAATCATCTCAGCTGGACTTTTAGCCGTTATGTTGTTGGCTAGTTTACTTTAGAATAAAACATCAGATTTTATAAACTACATGTGTTTTGTGTGCAGAAATCTTAATGTGTAAAGTAACTAGTAACTAAAGCTGTAACAGATGAATGTAGTGGAGTAAAAAGTACAATATTTCTCTCTGAAAGGTAGCGGAGTAGAAGTAGAAAGTGGCATGAAAAGAAAAGACTCAAGTAAAGTACAAGTACCTCAACATTTCATCCTAAGTAGTTACATTCCACCACTGGTCTAGACAAAGACATTCTAACAACTTACTAGTGTTTCATTAATATATGACAGTATATATATATATATATATATACACTACCGGTCAAAAGTTTGGGGTCACTTATAAATTTCCATTCCAGACAGAATACCAGCTGAGATCAGTTGCATTGTTTTTTTACTCAGGGCAGCAGTTTTCAGATTACATTATGTGCTTACATAATTGCAAAAGGGTTGTCGACTGTTGTAAACAGAAGTGGCTGAACTGGTCTAAACGTCATACCCAAATTAAAAGTGGTACAGCTCCCATATACTTTGACACTCTGGGGTGTGCCTGACATCATTGGAAAGGTGATTGATGTGTGTGTGTTTGTGTATTTGAGAAGTGTTGTATTTTGTAGTTTTTTGGCTTTTTTCTTTGCACTTTTCAAATGGAAATAAAAAAAAACGCACAGACATATCTGTAGAAATAAAATCATATAAAATCCATTTTTGAGTCTTTTGGCTTTATTTTTTCTGTAGTAACCTGATACATGTGGCTAATGCCATGTATTGTCTGTCACCTGTCAGATGTGTTTACAGCAGTGTAGTCTAATCATTTTACAGATGTATGACTTGGACGGAAATAAAAAACCTCCATTCTAGCCTCTGTAACTCTGTGTTAGTAAGGCCTAGAGTCACCCTAACACTTGTAACCAAAACTTGAGAGTGTTACCTTTCCAATGATATCAGGCTCACCCCAGAGTGTCAAAGTATAAGCATGGAATTTCAAGCGTTTCTTCAGCCACTTCTGTCTACAACAGTCGAGAACCCTTTTGCAGTTATGTAAACAAATAATGTAATCTGAAAACTGCTGCCCTGATTAAAAAAACAATGCAACTGATGTTCAGCTGGTATTCTGTCTGGAATGGAGTGGAATAGAAATTTATAAGTGACCCCAAACTTTTGACAGGTAGTTTACATATATATATATATTACAATCCTGCATTTGCTTTGCAATTCCATTGACCTGGGTCGACTTAATAAAATCAATAACAGACCTTATTAGACAAAGTGAAATTAGTGACATCAACATGTTTAAGCAGTCCTGCACATTGTCTATTTGATGTCATGAAGCCAGTTGTCTCATCACCTGGCCAATACCTCACTGAGATCAGCTCTTGTCTTCAGACCCAAAGGTTGTGAGTTCAAGCCCCCAGGGTCAATATTAATGATTTGTCCCTTTTAGAAAACAACAGCAGGACCAGACACTGTTTTTGTGACAATATGTCTTTTATTTTTGAATGCTTAGTTGATTATATAGTAAAGGATATCAGATGAATAAAGAACACAACACATCAGTTTTAAGAATAAAAAGTAACCAGTTCATTAAACCAGTGGAGTATATGAATTATTAATAGTTATTATGAAGTGTTATTACAGTTGCATTCTCCTCTTGTATCACAGAAAGGTCCGACAAAATATACACTTTTATTTTCTATCTGGACATTTTGGATAAAAAGATCATCACCACTCATGTCTGGTAGGTTTACCTTTGGACAGAGTCAGGCTAGCTGTTTCCAGTCTTTATGCTAAGCTAAGCTAGCTGTTCCCCCCTGTTTCCAGTCTTTATGCTAGGCTAAGCTAGCCTTTTCTCCCCGTTTCCAGTCTTTATGCTAAGCTAACGTCTGCTTGAGGGCACTTCATATTTAATGTACACACATGAGAGTTGTATCGATCTGAACAATAACTCTCAGAGAGAAATCTAATTAGTGTGTTAATATTTTATCAGATGAGTGGGCGCTGTTTATAACAGATAATATTCAGTAAACTAAAATGGAAAAGATGTGCGAGTATTCAAATGTTTTCTGTATTTTTATTTTTGTTATTTACTATAGATTAAAAGTCCAATTACTGATTTGTTTTTGTCCAGCTCAGTGAGCCAGTTTCTGTCTAATTTTAAACCCAAATGTGAACTGTTCCCTAACTCTTCAGATAATAAACAAGTGAAAGTGAGTCATCTGTCAGCAGAGAGCTGTTTCTGTCTGCTGAACAAACTGAAAGAGAATCAATGATAGAGATTATAGATGAGCAGTAGAGGCATCATGATGGTGGGTTAGAGTTACACACACACTTCTTGGAGCACACGAAAGAAAGTGGGGTGCTACAAGGCCTATCGTTCCAGTTATTTCCTGTAGAGAGAGTTTACAACCAATGAATTACATTTAATGTGAAACTTTTGTAATTGAGACTTCAACATATGACAAGATGTTTTAAATGTATTATTTACCTAGAAAGTTCATTTCAAGACAGATCTCCGCTCCACCGATGTTGTCAGGCTGCTCCACATTCCAGATTTTGTAGTTAAATTTGGATCCATCAGTCCACATCCACGTACCCTCCTGGAGGAGAAAGATTGGTTTGAACTTGAAATCAAGAGTTTTTGTTGTTGTAATACTCATTCAGGCCACAAGAGGATCCTCCTTGTTTTCTACCATTCACATGACAGTTAAGGTTTACGATCTTTATAGTAAAATTAGCAGAGAAAAGGTGTCTGTGAGCAGGGTACAGAGCACCGTGAAGTGACGGTCCTTTAAGAGTTAAAGTTGAGTTTAGCAGACAAAAAGTGAGCGTCATGCAGCAACAACAGTGAAATTTAGAAAAACCAAAACAACTAGTTAAGATTAGAAAAAAGATGGTGGTTTGGATTAAAACACTCCAGGGACATGAACACCTGTTTCCTGGGTAAAAGTCTTTTATTTTCTTCTTAACTTCTTCAGGGACATTACATTACATGTCATTTAGCTGACACTTTCATCCAAAGCGACTTACAACTAAGTGCGTTCAACCTTAAAGGTGCAAACTCCAGACAACAAGTAGTAAGTACAAGTACATTAGCTTTACATAGGTAATGCTACAAAGAGCCATATCAAAGTGCAGCATCAAGAAATATATATATATATATATATATATATATATATATATATATATAGACCTCCTCTCTACGAGGATCTTCACGATCTCATATAGCAGCACTCAGCGTGCTGCTGACAGTAATAAATTCATGGAATACATCCAGATTACAGTAATGTACTTTTCACAGCTATATGTACGAATGCTTCATGAGAACAGGCAGAGAGACGAGCAACATCACTTCCTGTGTGATGATAAAAGTCTTACCTTCACTGCGTCAGTGCCGCCGATCCAGGCATTTTTGTATGTACCGGACACTTGGTTAATGTAGTCTTTGAGGAATGTATGTTCCTCAGCTGAGTGGATGGAAGCCAGATTCCCACCAGCAGTCTGGCAGAAGGTCTAATGGAGAAAACATAATAAGTTTAAAATGTTTAGAAACAAACAAAAACATAATCACATTATTAACAGATCTCAGGGCAGGTTTACAGTCACAGGGCACATTTTTATACTTTTAATCAGTGATGTGGAACAAGTATTCAGATCATTTCCTTCAGTAAAACTACTAATGCCACTGTAAAAAATACTATATTACACTAAAAGTAAATGTAGGCTACTTAGTTACTGGTATTAATACTTTACCTAGCTACATTTTCTTGATGATACTGACATACTTTCAATGCAGGACTTTTACTCTATCAGAGTATTTTTTGTGTGATATTAGTACTTTTACTGCAGTAAAGTATTAGAGTACATTGGTATGAAGCATACATGATAGATAGAACTGCTGTACCTCTGCATCAATCCAGGTCTTTGCCTGGATGTAGAAAGCGAAACAGCGAGAGCCAAACTGAGTCCAACCAGGAGGGCAGCAAGCTTCACCCTGTATGAACAAACAAGCCAAAAACAATCAGACTAGTCTATATCGACAACTGTTCATTTACGGATTGTTCCTCTGCAGCGCTGTGGAGATACAGCTGGCAATGCAAGACTACAATCAGAGCAATAATGCACATTTTTTGAAAGCTCACTGTGCCTCATGTGAAAGTCTGTTTGCCTCCCTAAGTACATTGTTAGAAAGGGCACAACATTCCCTACATTTTGTTGAAGAGTTAAGACTGTGGATGGAATAGCAAAGTAAAGAGAAATTTGCTTCTGCTCTCTATCTGTCAGCTGGGTCCTGCACTCTGAGTCTGAACATTTCATCCAATACACACCAATGTAAAAATGTCAGAAGGGCATTTTCTCTAAGTCTCAAACAAGGTTGAATATTTTAAAAAGTATTAATGGGATTTGAAAGTTGAATACTACCGTGAATGTTTAAAAGATGTGGAACATTTAAAGTTTGAATGGAGTTTCTTGGTGAATGTATGAATGAGTAGAAAGCAATTTAAAATGAATGAATTTGTGTCAAATTTAGGGCTATCAGCATTAACGCGTTAATTGCGATGCGATTAAGGTCCGAGCATAACGCGTTCATTTTTTTCATTAATCGCATGCCGCCATTTATTAATTTATTTTCACTTCATACAGCTTTGCATCGTGCCCACGATAGGGTACTATTTTGACCCTTTGCCGCACTTTGCCATACTTCCTCATAACAACACATCCTGCTGCTGCAGGCTGCAGGCATGATGGAGAAAGACAGCAGCAACGAAATTCTGAATGGCACTTTTTATTTTCCAAAACTCCCGGACGGGTCGAAAGCCATATGCACATTGTGTAAAGCCAAATTAAAATATCACCGAAGCACATCAAGCTTGAGCTACCACCTACAAGCTAAGCATAGTAGTACAGTTAACGTGACTCAGGTTGATGCTAGCGGGCTCAGGCAAAGCACTATTTTGGAGAGTGCTACTTGCCGACCTGCGGATGAAACCAAATCCAAAATAATTACTACTGCTCTTGCAAAATGGGTGGCAACTAACTGCAGACCTGTCAGCATCGTAGAAGACTCGGGTCTTAAAGTCTACGGTTGGCAAGTTCTGACCCGTCTTACATATGGCCGTCGAGGGGGACAGTAGTTTCACGCATACACAGCCTGTACGACATGGAGAAAGCAGCCAAACTGGAACTGCTGCAAAGTGATGCAAGGTGATCACTGGACGTCAGTGAGTAATCAAAATCATTTAGGAGTTACTGCACACTATATTGACTCTAGATTCAAATTTGTGACTAGATTCACACATTTTTCTTTTGTTTACAGTAAATAAATGAATAATAAACAAATACAAATATTAACATCAAGTTCGTAAAGTCACTTTCTTTGCATTCATTTGATTCCCAATCAAGATACACTGGTAAGAATTACTTTCCATTGTTAAAATGTACTTAAAAACAGTTCTGAAATGCAAAATAATAGAATTTTAATCATGTGTAATTATGCATTTAATCATAAAACATGCGATTAGTTGTGATTAACTGTAGAAATTCAGCAATTAATCACAATTAAAAAAAAGTTAATCGTTTGACAGCCCTAGTCAAATTTGAACATTCAAACATTTTTATCTGTATGCATTTCACATTAGATAATTGTGTGAGACAATTAACAATGTGCATGTTTTATTTGATGTATAGTAGTTTAAAATGTTATATATATGAAATTTGAGTTGGGGGATAGCATTGATGCTAGCTAAAACAGTGAGCTCTTTACAACACCGCTATCGTAAATTATTAACCAGCACTTGGATAAGCAAGTGTCAAAAGCGTCAGAAATGTGTCGAAAATATTACTAGCATCAAAAAAACGTCAGTAGAAATCTTAAATGTTTAGAAACCTTAATATGTAAAGTAACTAGTAACTAAAGCTGTAAGATGAATGTAGTAGAGTAAAAAGTACAATATTTCTCTCTGAAATGTAGCGGAGTAGAAGTAGAAAGTGGCATGAAAAGAAAACACTCAAGTAAAGTACAAGTACCTCAACAGTTGGACTGAAGTAGTTACATTCTACCACTGGTCTAGACAAAAACATTCTAAGAAATTACTAGTATTTCATTATATTTTTACAGTTTTATATATATATATATTAAAATCCTGTAGTAGTTTTACTGCAGTAAAGTATTAGAGTATATTGGTATTAAGCATGCATGAGACATGATAGAAAGAACTGCTGTATCTCTGCATCGGTCAAACTCTTTGTCTGGATGTTGAAACCGCAAAAGCCAAACTGAGTCCAACCAGGAGGGCAGGAAGGTGCAGCCTGCATTAATAAGCAAGCCAAAAACAATCAGACTAGTCTATATCAACAACTGTTCATTTATGGGATTGTTCCTCCGCAGCGCTGTGGAGGTAGAGCTGGCAATGCAAGACTACAATCAGAGCAACCCAACGAGTCAGAGATACTGTTCTGACCTGGGCAGGAGGTTTTATTTTCTTCATAACACAGTGATCACAAAAATGTCAATTTATTATAAGTTACACAATACCTTGACAACCAATGTCATTTACGGTTGGGGAGACTAGACTGATTTTCTACTGTTTTAGTGTTAATCACCATCTAACTCAGCCAGTTAAGAGCTACATTTAGCTTTAGATGTTATACGAATATGGTCCCTGTTGCACAGGTTTAATCAGCTCACAGTTTTTAATGCACATTTATGAGTGCAACTATTATTAACAAAAATGGAAAGCTGAGGCTTGTCAGTAGCAGTTTTAACAATGAACAATTGTGCAGTTGACTTTAATGTGCTGCAAACAGCACAACCACGAAGTAAAAAAAAACAAAACGAGTAATTAGCATCATTATACGAGCATTTGTATCCATATGTGCAATAACATCTGCTGAACAGGGCCAACATTTACTCAAAAGTGAAGATTGTAAACTGTTTATTAAAATAACAAAATGTCTTTGTAATGTAGCTACACACCAAATTTCTGTTTGGGGGACAAAATCCGGGTAATGAGCTGCCAGATCTTGTTACTGTTATTTTAGTGATTTATTTCTTAAGAGTGTACTTACATATGCAGTCAACAGTCCGCTGGACAAACAGAGCAACAAAGCAAACGGAAAGACTGATGTCATCTGTGGAAAGAAGTTAAACAAAGTCAAAATACAAGGAAATAATGGCAGACAATGAATGACTGCAATTGATCATTAATGAGCCATTTATCAAAGTAAAGTATCCTGCTTATCCGGGTTCGGGTCTCGGGGGGCAGCAGCTCCAGCAGGGGAACCCAAACTTCCCTTTCCCAAGCCACATTAGCCAGCCTCGACTGGGAGATCCCGAGGCGTTCCCAGGCCAGGTTGGAGATATAATCCCTCCACCTAGTCCTGGGTCTTCCCCGAGGCCTCCTCCCAGCTAGACGTGCAGGAGGCATCCTTACCAGATGCCCAAACCACCTCAACTGGCTCTTTCCAATGCAAAGGAGTAGCGGCTCTACACCGAGTTCCTCACATATGACTCAGCTTCTCACCCTATCTCTAAGGGAGGCACCAGCCACCCTCCTGAGGAAACCCATTTTGGTCACTTGTACCTGCGATCTCGTTCTTTAAGTCATGACCCAGCCTTTATGACCACAGGTGAGGGTAGGAAAGGAAACAGACCGATAGATTGAGAGCTTGGCCTTCTGGCTCAGCTCTCTTTTGTTATCACAACAGTGCGGTAAAGTGAATGTAATACTGCCCCCACTGCGCTGATTCTCCTGCCAATCTCCCGCTATGTTCTCCCCTCACTCGCGATAAAGACCCTGAGGAACTATAACTCCTGCACATGGAACTCATTCCCTCCCCCAAAAAAGTCCTCACGACAAAGATAGGATTAGTTATTATTAAAAGTAAAAATAGATGAAATTGTGATAATAAATTGAAATAGAAATACCTTTGCTGAGGTGGTGATTGGCTGACACAGAAGAGAAGAAAAAGCTGATGACTGTCACTGAAAGAAAATGTCACAGATCTGAATAGTGTAGTATCTGAATGTTTATAACTTTAAGCTTTAAGAGGTTCAGATGCACCTTTGCCCCACTTTTGCTGAAACATCTGGAAATTGTTAACATTAGCAGAGGGGCCCCTAAAACAGAGGAGTCTCTGTTGGAGCTATGCCATGTGTAAGGTATCAATTGGTCAGTTCCCTGCTCCAATCATATACTCACACATATCACTTCTTCAAGTTAAACAAAGCATAGGGAATATATACTCGGTTTCACCAGCAGATCTGGAGAGTAGCCATTTTGGGATTGACTGAGGTGCTCTCCAGATTTTCCATGGAGTCTGTAAATTGATGCTGAAATCTTTGATGTAATAAAAACCTTTTATAATCAAGAACAGTGTCGGCGGATCCCTCTTCCATACAACATCACAGCATCAACACTAAATATACCACAATAGCATTACTCAATACTCAATAATAACCAGTTACGTTAAATTTAACCTGATGTACATCATTAATGCATCCACAATCTGTGCTTAATTTTATCTTTACTCAACAGGAATAAACTCTACAATCTAGCATAAACAAAATATATCAAACTTCCAGGCAAATCTTTCAATGATAATGATAACAACACAATGTGAAAACGTCCATTATACTCACATCAATAATCTTTGTTCTGACTGGTTTTGTTTGGAGGAAAAAAGGAGTCACAGGTCCTTATATACCTTAGAAAGGGGAGTGGTCATAGTCATTTTTGACAGTTAATGCAATGATGCAGGTAGAGACTTGATACAATATTTAACAGGGTGTGAAAGTCAGGGTCAGTGGTGTATGACAGTGTCTGGATGTAATGAACAATGTGTGTTTAACCACTGGACTTAAGCGTTGTGTTTATTTTATTAACCACACCGTGACACCAGGATCTCTTTATGGTGATATCCGTTTATTCTCTCTGGTGACAGCTTGCTCAAGCTTCTCTCCCAAAAGAGGCATTAACAATTGGCTTTAACAATAAAAAGCAATACGATATGACCACAAGTACAAACCTGTGCTACTTACCTGGGAGAACAATACTTACCTCTGACCACTTCCAACACTTCTCCATCTTTACCTCTTTAGTGAGAAGAGAACATTCCTGGTTCACATGTCAAGATCCCACAAACGCACAAACTGAAATGGCCGAAGCAAGATATGTTATTCTTTTTTTTTTTTTTTTTAAATAGATTTTATTAATTTGTATTGATAATAGAACATAACCAACATACAAGTGCTTTCTGTGTTCACAAAAATATCAAAACAGGAAGGAAAATAAACCACCATCCAAACCAAAATGATTGCAGGTAGGTCGACTACCCCCAAACAAAAAAGAAGAAAAAAAAAAAAAATTATATATATATATATATATATATATATATATATATATATACAGTGCTGCTCGTAAGTATTCATACCCATGCTAAAGTTGACTAAAAAAAGAAATAAAAAAATCATCTTTTGGAAACTGATCTTAATGCCTTAATTAAAAAAAATGAGGAAAAATCCGACCTTTTAAGGACACCAATTTGTTTTGTGAATGAATAATGTATTGTAAATAAATAAATGTTCTTCCTTAAAATACAGGGGCCATAATTATACATACCCCTATGTTAAATTCCCATAGAGGAAGGCACATTTTTATTTTTAAAGGGCAGTTATTTCATGGATAAAGTTCCCTTGGCCTTTGGAATTAAAATAGCCCCACATCATCACATACCCTTCACCATACCTAGAGATTGGTATGGTTTTATTTCAGTTAGCCTAATAGCTAACTGAGCTAAGATCCATATCAGTGCAAATCAAACCAGCTATTAGGTTAACTGAAATAAAACCATGCCAATCTCTAGGTATGGTGAAGGGTATGTGATGATGTGGGGGTATGGTGAAGGGTATGTGATGATGTGGGGCTATGGTGAAGGGTATGTGATGATGTGGGGACCAAGGGAACTTTATCAGGATGCATAGTATCCTGGATCCATGAAATAACTGCCCTTTCAAAATAAAAATCTGCCTTCCTCTATGGGAATTTAACATAGGGGTATGTATAATTATGGCCCCTGTATTTTAAGGAAGAACATTTATTTATTTACAATACATTATTCATTCACAAAAAGAAATTGGTGTCCTTAAAAGGTCGGATTTTTCCTCATTTTTTTAATTAAGGCATTAAGATCAATTTCCTCTTTTTAGTCAACTTGACCATGGGTATGAATATTTATTAGCAGCACTGTGTATATATATATATATATATATATATATATATATATATATATATATATATATATATATATATATATACAGTTGTGTTCAGAATAATAGCAGTGTGTTTAAAATAAGTGAATAATGCTCAAACTCCTTAGAATAGCTTTTATTTCCATAATATCAATGCATTGGGAACACTGCACAATCAATTCCAAATCAAAACATGACCAAAATTGATCACATTTGTGTTATACCTTTACAAAAAGTGAAGAAAAAGGAATATTAGGCTGTACAAAAAATAGCAGTATTTGCATTTTTCTTTACAAACTCAAACATTTACTGTATGAACTGAAAATATCTCAAGAGTTGCCTTTACTCTGAATCACTGCACTAATATTTAGTTATAACCATTATTTCTGAGAACTGCTTCACATCTGTGTTGCATGGAGTCGACCAACTTCTGGCACCTGTGAACAGGTATTCCAGCCCAGGACCATTGAACTACATTACCCACAATTCCTCTGCATTACAGGGTTTTGCCACAAAAACAGCATTTTTGATGTCACCCCACAATTTTTCTATGGGACTGAGGTCTGGGGATTGGGCTGGCCACTCCATAACATCAATCTTCTTCATCTGGAACCAAGACTTTGCTCGCTTACTGGTGTGTTTTGGGTTATTGTCTTGTTGAAAGATCAATTTCAAAGGCATTTCCTCTTCAGCATAAGGCAACATGACCTCTTCAAGTATTTTGATGTATTGAAACTGATCAAAAACAACAAAAAAATGAGGGGGCACCAACAACAAGTATAGGCCAATCAAGAAAAAGATATTTTATTGTAAACCAAAACTATTAACTTTAAACAAAAAAAAGAGAGAATGTAATGTAAGGTGTATGTAAAGTGCATGAATGAGTGAATCTGTGTGTGTGTGTGTGTGTGTGTGTGTGTGTGTGTGTGTGTGTGTGTGTGTGTGTGTGTGTGTGTGTGTGTGTGTGTGTGTATGAAGATGACTGAGTGGAAACTAAGTAAAACTATAAAGGAACAAACAAAACAGGATCATACCTGGAGGAGCAGAGAGAGAGAGAAGAGTGGTTAGAAGCAGTTTAAATACCCTGAGCCCAGGTGGCTCCAATCACTAACGACCCTCCTCTGCCTGCAGGAGGAACCTCCCCTGCAATGCAGAGGAGGGACTGTAACACCCCCCTCCTTAAAATGAGGGTCCCATCCTCAGCCCAAATTGGCCCAACCTATTCAAACATTCCCCAAAAAGAAAAAAAAAACAGTCCCGGTTCCTAGCAATCACCCCGTATCCCCTGGCTGACTGTCCGCCCCTCAAACTCAGCAGCCCTAAAACCTAGGGAACGACTTCAGAGGAAAGGCGCAGACAGCCCGCAGGGGTCATCAGAGAGAAAATACAAACTAGGTTAAAGGAGCACGGGACAGAGCATCAGCAATGATATTATCCCTACCACTAATGTGTCTAATATCAAGGTTGAATGGTTGCAGGAACAAAGCCCAACGCATCAGGCGCTGGTTGGGATTTTGCAAGGACTTCAGAAAAATGAGTGGATTGTGGTCAGTGAACACAGTTAAAGGGGTCAAACCGGAACCAACATATTCAATCTTTGGTCTGAACTAGGTTTTAAGCCAGGTTCAGACCAAAGATTAGCGACGAGACGAGTTGAAACTTGCAACTTCTTGCAACAAGCCGGTCTAATAGCGTCTGAAAGCTGCCAGTTCACAGCAATGAGGAGACGGTGTATCATCTCCATACCAAAGACTCTTTGTACTTCCGTTCTAACTTCCGACTTCCAGGCTTTTTGTTGCTAAATATATCATTTGTTTTGTCTAAATATGAATGCGGATAACACTAGTGATTAGAGATGCACCAATTACAACTTTCTAGGCCGATTCCGATTTCCGATTTTCTTTGAGTTAGGCCAGCCGATACCGATTTTAGCCGATTCCGATTTCATTTTTTCTAACGACTTTACAGCACACACAAATATGTGTTGAACAAATAATGGATCACTATAAAGTAGAACTATATAAATTACTCCTGGTGTGTGAAATGCACACACATCTAAAGAGCAATGTTAGAACCATTTCCTTCTTTTCACATCAATATCCAACTAAAGAAATGTGATTTAGGTTTTTGGTGTCGTCCCTCCACGCCCTACTTTCTCCTTGCAGGTGTTGCATATTGCAAACTTGTTATCTTCTGCACACACGCTGAAGAATTCCCAAACAGCTGACATGTTGCAGGTTAATTCACCAGGTTCCTACATGTGGAGAATAGCACGGACACGCACTTCACACCGCGAGCGGGTACGCGCAACACACGGCGGAAAAGTTGAGAGAAAGGAGAAAGAGACTGTCTGTCGCATCTGTGTGTGTGTGTGTGTGTGTGTGTGTGTGTGTGTGTGTGTGTGTGTGTGTGTGTGTGTGTGTGCGTGCGTGTGTGCGTGCGTCCTTGAGAACTGTAACTGGTATAACTTATGTTGTCAGTTAATTATAGCGTTGACCAGCATGAAATCGGCATATGTCAGACTGACCTGCCGGTCGCCGGTCATGGCCGAGCACGTGAAAACCGGCCAATTCCGGTCACCGGCCGCTCTATCGGTGCATCTCTACTAGTGATATTAAAATCCTTGCTACAGTTGCATTTCTACTGATGAAACTGAGTCACGGCTTTGTTCTAACGCCGCTGGGCGCTCCCTCTCTTCAGTCTCGCTTCACCATATAACATTACCGTGCTTTCGAAGGGTTGTTGAGGCTTTGTCTAATATTCTGTCCTCGCGACCAGCTGTTTGTAACACAAAATAAAATGGATTATGGATAATTGTATTTCTATAGTTTATAGCTGACTTTACCAGCTGACTGCTCTATTGGCTGTTGAAAACAGGTCATCCCTTACGTTGTAAAACCAGCCTCTGCGACATGAACAGCTGAGTCACAGCGACACCATCAGCTGGTTTGATTCCAGCTGAGACGGACTAGTTCAGACCATTGCAACTTATCCCTGTAACAGTTAAGGCTCTTGCCAACCAGTTCTGGACTCAATGGAGCTGTGAATGCTTACCTTCCCTTGAAACAGAGACAGACCGCATGCAACTGCCGGCCTATGGCCAATATCATTGCCACGCTCCCTGGAAAGGATGGTCATTTAAGAAAGCTCGAGGTGAAGACTGACTGACCAAGACAATGAAAAAACATTTCTCAGACCAAATGCAGAAATTGCTCTACTTCTACCCAAAGACTGATTTAGAGACTAATGTTCTGGACTCCTGCAAATTCATAGTGACCTCACATTGGTCAGGCGGGGAGTGTGTTGCCTTTATGGTATTTTCTATGAATAATGTGTTAATAATTATTTCCAGTTGAAAAGTAGAATTAATAATAGATTACATATTGTTTCGTTTTTATATTGTCTTACCATGATGTCACTTCCTGTTTTACTACTTCCAGTCCCACCAGTTCCTGTTTACAGCAGGCAGGCAGTGCATGTTCTTACCTCAATCTGCATACATCCACTGAAAGTATCATAGAGGCAATGCCACGTGTCTTCGCCGATTCATCACTAGAAATGTAACTGTAGCAAGCATCTCACTCTCACTAACGTTATCCACGTTCATACTTAGATGCAACAAATTATATATCCAGCTACAAAAAGCCTGGAAGTCGGAAGTTAGAACGGAAGAACAAAGAGTTGTTTCTACGGAGATGATATATTACCTCATCTCGACGCATTAGCGTTAACCGTCAGGTTTTAGACCGCTACAGACCCGTGCATTGCAAGCAGTTGCAAGTTTCAATTTGTCTCGTCACAAATCTTTGGTCTGAACTAGGTTTTAAGCCTGCTGCTGTCTTTCTCCATGGAGAAAGACAGCAGCAACACAATTCTGAATGGTGCTTTTTATTTTCCAAAACTCCCAGAAGGCTCAGAAGTGGAAAGCCATTGTGTAAAGCCGAATTAAAATATCGCCAAACATGTCAAGCTTGAGCTACCACCTACGAGCTAAACATAGTACAGTTACCATGACTGGAGAGTGCTACTAGTTGCCGACCTGTGGATGAAACCAAATCCAAAAAAATTACTACAGCTCTTGCAAAATGGATGGCAACTACCTGCACACCTGTCAGCATTGTAGAAGACTCGGGTCTTAAAGACGTACTACGGTTGGCATGTTCTGACCCGTCTCATTGCCATCGAGGGGGACAGTAGTTTTACGCGTACACAGCCTGTATGACACGGAGAAAGCAGCCACACTGGAACTGCTACAAAGTGCAAATGCTGTCACATTAACCGGTGATCACTGGAAGTCAGTGAGTAATCAACTTTATTTAGGAGTTACTGCACACTATATTTACTATAGATTCAAATGTGTGACTAGATTCACACATTTTCTTTTGTTTACAGTAAATAAATAAATAATAAACAAATACAAATCTTAAAATCAAGTTCATAAAGTCACTTTCTTTGCATTCATTTGATTCCCAATCAAGATACACTGGGAATAATTGCTTTCCATTGTTAATATGGACTTAAAAACAGTTCTGAAATGCAAAATAATAGAATTTTAATCATGTCATAAAAGATGCGATTAATCACGATTAACTATAGAAATTCAGCGATTAATCGCGATTAAGAAAAGAATTAATCATTTGACAGCCCTAGTTTTATTATTAATACATTTCTATGCCAAACATCACCAGAAGATGGATGATGAAAGGATTTTTTTTTAAAACATGTTCATAGAGACGAACATGTTGGTTTGCTGATGAATCTGGGGGAATTTCCAGCTCATGAATGATGTAAATTGAGACAGTGGTACCCAGGTCTCATTCAGGCCAGTGACTAACATAACCTCATAACCTCTCCAGGCAGAGGAATACTTCAACTTTGTGGCAATGAGATATTTGGGCACCGGCAATATCTTTGTTTACTTTGAAGGTTTAACTAAACTTAACGCCATCCAGTTGGATGTTTAAATACACCTTCAGGAAGACAGGAGCTTCAGAGAGTTGGGATGGCACCCACACTGTACTGTGTGATCCTAAATCCTCCTCAATTGAGTCTTCATTAAATGCTCCTGTGTAAATCATCAAAGTCTCCCAAAAACCTTCACATATGTGAAAAGAGTTTTTTCTTAAGAGTATTCACCATAACCAGAGTCAGTATGTAAACACATACAGGGGAACAAGGAACCAAAGACAAGATAACGTTGCTAAGACACAGTCACAGTCTGTGCTTTTACAAAACCAACTTGTCCTCAATGTGAGTTTTGTTTGGCATGTTTAAACACACCAACAGGAATATCATATCCGTGTTGGCGTGTTTAAACAGATAAAAATCACATGCATCCCTGCTGAACACATGACTGGTTCGAGTGGTTTGCCAACTGAGGGGAAGAAAGGTGGATTCTACACACATAGACAATGATAAAAGAAGCTCTTTGAGGGTTTTGGGGGGATTGGTCAAATAACACAGGACTTTCACCCAGGAGACCAGGGTTCATGTCCTGTTCTTGTCCCGTTTGTCACTGAAACGTACATTTAGTAACCCCACCCACTGCTAAAATACAACAAACTGCTTGTTAAATTTAAAAAAAGGAAAGGAAATAATTTCCAACTTTCTTTTATTGAAAAACATGAACATTGAATTTAATATGAAAGGCAGCACTAAAAAAAGATTGACAGTTACATTTTGAAGTGCAGTTTTCTGGTGATATTGTCTTTCAAATAAATAAAAAATCAGAGATTTAATGAGTATCTTTCACAATGTGTTAATGTTGTTAGACCACTTTCTCTTACCCCCATCATTGCCAGGTGTTTTGAAAGACTGATCCTTCCCCACATAAAGGCCATCCCTGCTGATCTTGATAAACATCAGTTTGCATTTCAGACCAACAGATGAACAGATAATTCAGTTACAACAGCTCTCCACTCAACGCTAACACACCTGGAACATCAGAACACATATGTGAGGATGCTGTTTGTTGACTTTAGTTCAGCTTTTAATACAATACTCCCATACAAACTGATCCAAAAAAGAGCAACTTGGGCTTACAACACACACGTACAACACGTCTGAGTTGAT
Organism: Sander lucioperca; assembly: GCF_008315115.2. Classification (NCBI taxonomy): domain Eukaryota; kingdom Metazoa; phylum Chordata; class Actinopteri; order Perciformes; family Percidae; genus Sander; species Sander lucioperca. The sequence goes on from NC_050180.1 coordinate 26,473,469, forward strand.
TTGAATGCACTATAAGTAGGCGTGTGTGCATGTTACTCAGAATAGGTCAGTTGATTGATAGACTCATATAGATATAGGCAATAAATAACTAATATATAATAAAAATGTGTTCAAAAATATAGAGAGGAAAACTAATGTAAATATGCAATAATAAAGATCAGTGTATATGATGGAATAGTGGCATTAGAATGTGCCTGAGGCCACCAAATTTGGGCTATTACGGCCAAACATATCTCTGGGGAGGCATACCCCTGGACCCCCCCTACACTAAATCAAACACTAAATTACACTAGTTAAATGTTAGCAGGTCTCCCATTGGGCGAGATGCGGCAGTAAAACAGTATGGAACGGTTTATGGATATATGGGTGTTTCCATCAGTCATAAATGAAATGTAGGCTAGTTGGAATATGTGATTTGGAGAGACAAATGGTAGAGGATCTTTCAACAAAAATCCCCATCCTGACGTCAACTCGGTTGGCTCCTCCTTATTTGGCTCTAGTCTCTATCTTTGTCACGCCCCAACATTTACATAGGCTACACCACTGATCTGAGATCAGGTAGTCTTCTGAATAGGTCGCGCAGATCTCAGAAATTGTATACATTGTTCATCTGCTATTTCATCACTAAATTCACTTCTGAGACTTTTTTATGTGAGAAATCAACTATGTAGAGGTCAAATATGGGCCGTTTTACGAAAATTGATGGCTAATTGCAAATTTTGTCCGACTGTGTGTCGGAGTTCAGCGGCCGGTGCTAACTTAGATTAATTTATATTTGCAGCCAAAATACCAAAGCAAATGTTTTAGATACGATTGAATTAAGTCAGTAACCATAATTAGTTCATAATAGAATGGCTGCGGAAACAACATAACAGGGAAGAGAAAAGCAAAAAAAAAAAAGTTTACTGAACTACCTATCCAGGAGAGCTCATGGAGGAGTCCGTGGGTGCCACGAAGGCAGCCTCAGCCACTTTGTGGTCGTTGAATAGTTGTTTTTCTCCATCAACTACAACACTCAGGAGTGCATGCAAGGATAACAAAGAGAATATTTAAGACCCAACTCCAGAAGCCTCTGTTAAACCGTGACGAAGGCTTTACGTTTCCTCGTCAAGTCAGCTCCATAGTCCGGGTAGATGAAGATGCAGCTGCCGATAAAAGTCAGATCTTTTGTTCCACGAGCTAGGCGAAGGATCTTTAATTCATCCTGAAAGTGGAGCAACTTAATCAGGATAGGCCTAGGACTGGGACTCCCGTGTGAGACTTTGTGGACAGAATGTCGCAGCCTTCTGGGGCCTCTGGTATCCCAAGAAATTTTCAAGATCCTCGACCTTATCAAACCAGGTATTTATTATCAATTTCAAGTTGTTGGACTCGGGTAGAGAGATCGGTGAGATTGTCTTCATTTACTCCGACACGTTCCAGTAGCGACACATGATCCCCTAATGTGGATAGGGATCTCTCCATACCACTCAAGGTGCCAAAAATCAGATCAACTTAAGTGTCAAAGTAAGTCATTAGATCCTGTTTAACTTGATGGATGATATCGTGCAGAGACTTCATTTGGATAGGATCCATTGTTTGGTCAATTGTTAGCTATTTGAATTCATTAAAGATATTAAGAGTAAATATGTCCCTTCGTGAAGCCAGTCATGTGCCTTGTTAAGTTAGTCATACTAATTTGTTAAATGTAACTTAATATCAAGCAAAGCATAGCCACAGGTTTAAGATGAAAAAAGCAGGCAGACCATGACTCAGACCGGCTCACTCACGCTGCTGCCATCTTGTCAACATATCCTGACCTCACTCCAGTCTGAGAAATGATTTACCTTTAATGTGTTTCTGGGTGTGAAAAAGATTAATAAATAATGATGATGAAGTTGTATAGATCATCAGAGGTCTCCAGCTGTGAGCAGCGTGACAGAGTTGATCCACTGAGATCATAGGTGTAGATTTCAGGGGGGATGCAGGAGTATGTCCCCCCCAATATTTAGAAGACATAGATTTGTCTCCCTCAAAAAATATTAAAGAATCCAAACCCAAAAGAAGTAAAAATAACCATTGAGGGGGCTCAAAACATGTACGCAAAAATAGAACTGTATGTAATTAAAAAAACACATCAGGAAGTGAAAAATAAAGACAGATTTATGTAGATTTAAACTTTGGAGCTTCTGGCTTTAACAAGGTCTCATTATCTAACAGATTAGTTGTTGAGATGGAGATGATTCCTAAAATAACAGATCCTGAAACACGTGTGATGTTTTGAATGTGAAGAAAGTTTTGAACAATAAAGGATAATAATCATTTCCTTTACATAAATAAAGACATTTGCACCATAAATTGTTGCATCAAAATTCACCAGAATGCAGGAAATGAAGAATTTGACAGACAATATTTTATGAGCGATGACCCCCAGACCCCCCAGTTATAATGTGTCCCCCCATCAATGTGTAAACCAAACCTCCACCCCTGACTGAGAGGCAGAAACATCATCAGATCCAGAGGTTCAGCAGCTGGATCTATAAAACAACATGTCTGCCCTCTGCTGGAGACCCTGAGCTAACAAATCACCGTCTGTCTGTTGGCTTTTAAACTGTGTTGGGGAGGAACTAGTTACATGTAACGGAGTTAATAAAGGTAAATGTAATCTGTTACAGTTACTGGAAAAAAAGTGTCTGATTAATTTACAGTTAATTGTGAAAATGTTCATGATTACATTGGGAGTTAGATGTGAATATTTTCTGTAAAAGGCTAGGCCATATGTAGAATAATATTAATTTAGTTGCTTTGCATGTTTTTCATGTACACAATGTCTTCTTTTGTCATTTCTAGTAACAGCCGTTCAGTAAAGTTAAATAATATTATTCTGATGCTTTGGATTGGTTTTCACCCTTTTGACAGTTAAATCACCTCTCAAGCTGTCTGAGAGTTGCCACTATATGTAGGGTGTGTTTGTGAAAAGTGTGTGTGTGTGTGTGTGTGTGTGTGTGTGTGTGGGTGGGTGGGGGGGGGGGGGGGGGTTGATGTTGTTGATCATGCACAACAAAACAGATTATATGATATGATAGAGTTATCTCAGGACACTTTACAGATAGAGAAGGTCTACACCACACTGTAATTTACAAAGACAACAATTTCAATTTCCCCCGAGCAAGCATTTGGTGCAGCAGTGGCGAGGATTGTGTCCTCATCTACGCTACTGCAGTCAATGCAAAACAGAGCATCTTTAAACATCAGTTTGTCACTAATTGATCTTTGTGAAAATACATTACAGGCATCTCTATGTTGTCTAAACACAGTACACAAATTCTCTCAATTTTCTAGTAAGATGCATTTTTGTCTACTAAATGTTGTGAGGCCATTTGTGTCATCACCCAGATAATAGCTCCCTGAGATCAGCACCTGCCAAAGGTGCTGATCTCAGGGAGCTAATATCTAAAAAATAATAATAAAATAAATAACAGACCTTACTAGACAAAGTGAAATTAGTGACAGTATTTCATCATCAACATTTTGAAGCAGTCCTGCACATTGTCTATTTGATGTCATGAAGCCAGTTGTCTCATCACCTGGCCAATACCTCACTGAGATCAGCTCTTGTCTTTAGACCCAAAGGTTGTGAGTTCAAGCCCCCAGGGTCAATATTAATGATTTGTCCCTTTTAGAAAACAACAGGACCAGACACTGTTTTTGTGACAATATGTCTTTTATTTTTGAATGCTTAGTTGATTATATAGAAAAGGAAATCAGCTGAATAACGAACACAACACATCAGTTTTAAGAATAAAAAGTAACCAGTTCATTAAACCAGTGGACTATATGAATTATTAATAGTTATTATGAAGTGTTATTACAGTTGCATTCTCCTCCGACAAAATATACACTTTTATTTTCTATCTGGACATTTTGGATAAAAAGATCATCACCACTCATGTCTGGTAGGTTTACCTTTGGACGGAGTCAGGCTAGCTGTTTCCAGTCTTTATGCTAAACTAAGCTAGCTGTTCCCCCCTGTTTCTAGTCTTTATGCTAGGCTAAGCTAGCCTTTTCTCCCCGTTTCCAGTCTTTATGCTAAGCTAACGTCTGCTTGAGGGCACTTCATATTTAATGTACACACATGAGAGTTGTATCGATCTGAACAATAACTCTCAGAGAGAAATCTAATTAGTGTGTTAATATTTCATCAGATGAGTGGGCGCTGTTTATAACAGATAATATTCAGTAAACTAAAATGGAAAAGATGTGCGAGTATTCAAATGTTTTCTGTATTTTTATTTTTGTTATTTACTATACATTAAAAGTCCAATTACTGATTTGTTTTTGTCCAGCTCAGTGAGCCAGTTTCTGTCTAATTTTAAACCCAAATGTGAACTGTTCCCTAACTCTTCAGATAATAAACAAGTGAAAGTGAGTCATCTGTCAGCAGAGAGCTGTTTCTGTCTGCTGAACAAACTGAAAGAGAATCAATGATAGAGATTATAGATGAGCTGTAGAGGCATCATGATGGTGGGTTAGAGTTACACACACAGGTTCTTGGAGCACACGAAAGAAAGTGGGGTGCTACAAGGCCTGTCGTTCCAGTTATTTCCTGTAGAGAGAGTTTACAACCAATGAATTACATTTAATGTGAAACTTTTGTAATTGAGACTTCAACATATGACAAGATGTTTTAAATGTATTATTTACCTAGAAAGTTCATTTCAAGACAGATCTCCGCTCCACTGATGCTGTCAGGCTGCCCCACATTCCAGATTTTGTAGTTAAATTTGGATCCATCAGTCCACATCCACGTACCCTCCTGGAGGAGAAAGATTGGTTTGAACTTAAAATGAAATCAAGAGTTTTTGTTGTTGTAATACTCATTCAGGCCACAAGAGGATCCTCCTTGTTTTCTACCATTCACATGACAGTTAAGGTTTACAGTCTTTATAGTTAAAATTAGCAGAGAAAAGGTGTCTGTGAGCAGGGTACAGAGCACCGTGAAGTGACGGTCCTTTAAGAGTTAAAGTTGAGTTTAGCAGACAAAAAGTGAGCGTCATGCAGCGACAACAGTGAAATTTAGAAAAACCAAAACAACTAGTTAAGATTAGAAAAAAGATGGTGGTTTGGATTAAAACACTCCAGGGACATGAACACCTGTTTCCTGGGTAAAAGTCTTTTATTTTCTTCTTAACTTCTTCAGGGACATTACATTACATGTCATTTAGCTGACACTTTCATCCAAAGCGACTTACAACTAAGTGCGTTCAACCTTAAAGGTGCAAACTCCAGACAACAAATAGTAAGTACAAGTACATTAGCTTTACATAGGTAATGCTACAAAGAGCCATATCAAAGTGCAGCATCAAGAAATATATATATATATATATATATATATATATATATAGACCTCCTCTCTACGAGGATCTTCACGATCTCATATAGCAGCACTCAGCGTGCTGCTGTCAGTAATAAATTCATGGAATACATCCAGATTACAGTAATGTACTTTTCACAGCTATATGTACGAATGCTTCATGAGAACAGGCAGAGAGACGAGCAACATCACTTCCTGTGTGATGATAAAAGTCTTACCTTCACTGCGTCAGTGCCGCCGATCCAGGCATTTTTGTATGTACCGGACACTTGGTTAATGTAGTCTTTGAGGAATGTATGTTCCTCAGCTGAGTGGATGGAAGCCAGATTCCCACCAGCAGTCTGGCAGAAGGTCTAATGGAGAAAACATAATAAGTTTAAAATGTTTAGAAACAAACAAAAACATAATCACATTATTAACAGATCTCAGGGCAGTTTTACAGTCACAGGGCACATTTTTATACTTTTAATCAGTGATGTGGAACAAGTATTCAGATCATTTCCTTCAGTAAAACTACTAATGCCACTGTAAAAAATACTATATTACACTAAAAGTAAATGTAGGCTACTTAGTTACTGGTATTAATACTTTACCTAGCTACATTTTCTTGATGATACTGACATACTTTCAATGCAGGACTTTTACTCTATCAGAGTATTTTTTGTGTGATATTAGTACTTTTACTGCAGTAAAGTATTAGAGTACATTGGTATGAAGCATACATGATAGATAGAACTGCTGTACCTCTGCATCAATCCAGGTCTTTGCCTGGATGTAGAAAGCGAAACAGCGAGAGCCAAACTGAGTCCAACCAGGAGGGCAGCAAGCTTCACCCTGTATGAACAAACAAGCCAAAAACAATCAGACTAGTCTATATCGACAACTGTTCATTTACGGATTGTTCCTCTGCAGCGCTGTGGAGATACAGCTGGCAATGCAAGACTACAATCAGAGCAATAATGCACATTTTTTGAAAGCTCACTGTGCCTCATGTGAAAGTCTGTTTGCCTCCCTAAGTACATTGTTAGAAAGGGCACAACATTCCCTACATTTTGTTGAAGAGTTAAGACTGTGGATGGAATAGCAAAGTAAAGAGAAATTTGCTTCTGCTCTCTATCTGTCAGCTGGGTCCTGCACTCTGAGTCTGAACATTTCATCCAATACACACCAATGTAAAAATGTCAGAAGGGCATTTTCTCTAAGTCTCAAACAAGGTTGAATATTTTAAAAAGTATTAATGGGATTTGAAAGTTGAATACTACCGTGAATGTTTAAAAGATGTGGAACATTTTAAAGTTTGAATGGAGTTTCTTGGTGAATGTATGAATGAGTAGAAAGCAATTTAAAATGAATGAATTTGTGTCAAATTTAGGGCTATCAGCATTAACGCGTTAATTGCGATGCGATTAAGGTCCGAGCATAACGCGTTCATTTTTTTTTATCTCATTAATCGCATGCCGCCATTTATTAATTTATTTTCACTTCATACAGCTTTGCATCGTGCCCACGATAGGGTACTTTTTGACCCTTTGCCGCACTTTGCCATACTTCCTCATAACAACACATCCTGCTGCTGCAGGCTGCAGGCATGATGGAGAAAGACAGCAGCAACGAAATTCTGAATGGCACTTTTTATTTTCCAAAACTCCCGGACGGGTCGAAAGCCATATGCACATTGTGTAAAGCCAAATTAAAATATCACCGAAGCACATCAAGCTTGAGCTACCACCTACAAGCTAAGCATAGTAGTACAGTTAACGTGACTCAGGTTGATGCTAGCGGGCTCAGGCAAAGCACTATTTTGGAGAGTGCTACTTGCCGACCTGCGGATGAAACTAAATCCAAAATAATTACTACTGCTCTTGCAAAATGGGTGGAAACTAACTGCAGACCTGTCAGCATCGTAGAAGACTCGGGTCTTAAAGTCTACGGTTGGCAAGTTCTGACCCGTCTTACATATGGCCGTCGAGGGGGACAGTAGTTTCACGCATACACAGCCTGTACGACATGGAGAAAGTAGCCAAACTGGAACTGCTGCAAAGTGATGCAAGGTGATCACTGGACGTCAGTGAGTAATCAAAATCATTGAGGAGTTACTGCACACTATATTGACTCTAGATTCAAATTTGTGACTAGATTCACACATTTTTCTTTTGTTTACAGTAAATAAATGAATAATAAACAAATACAAATATTAACATCAAGTTCGTAAAATCACTTTCTTTGCATTCATTTGATTCCCAATCAAGATACATTGGTAAGAATTACTTTCCATTGTTAAAATGTACTTAAAAACAGTTCTGAAATGCAAAATAATAGAATTTTAATCATGTGTAATTATGCATTTAATCATAAAACATGCGATTAGTTGTGATTAACTGTAGAAATTCAGCAATTAATCACAATTAAAAAAAAGTTAATCGTTTGACAGCCCTGGTCAAATTTGAACATTCAAACATTTTTATCTGTATGCATTTCACATTAGATAATTGTGTGAGACAATTAACAATGTGCATGTTTTATTTGATGTATAGTAGTTTAAAATGTTATATATATGAAATTTGAGTTGGGGGATAGCATTAATGCTAGCTAAAACAGTGAGCTCTTTACAACACCGCTATCGTAAATTATTAACCAGCACTTGGATAAGCAAGTGTCAAAAGCATCAGAAATGTGTCGAAAATATTACTAGCATCAAAAAAACGTCAGTAGAAATCTTAAATGTGTAGAAACCTTAATATGTAAAGTAACTAGTAACTAAAGCTGTAAGATGAATGTAATAGAGTAAAAAGTACAATATTTCTCTCTGAAATGTAGCGGAGTAGAAGTAGAAAGTGGCATGAAAAGAAAACACTCAAGTAAAGTACAAGTACCTCAACAGTTGGACTGAAGTAGTTACATTCTACCACTGGTCTAGACAAAAACATTCTAAGAAATTACTAGTATTTCATTATATTTTTACAGTTTTATATATATATATATATATATATTAAAATCCTGTAGTAGTTTTACTGCAGTAAAGTATTAGAGTATATTGGTATTAAGCATGCATGTGACATGATAGAAAGAACTGCTGTATCTCTGCATCGGTCAAACTCTTTGTCTGGATGTTGAAACCGCAAAAGCCAAACTGAGTCCAACCAGGAGGGCAGGAAGGTGCAGCCTGCATTAATAAGCAAGCCAAAAACAATCAGACTAGTCTATATCAACAACTGTTCATTTATGGGATTGTTCCTCCGCAGCGCTGTGGAGGTAGAGCTGGCAATGCAAGACTACAATCAGAGCAACCCAACGAGTCAGAGATACTGTTCTGACCTGGGCAGGAGGTTTTATTTTCTTCACAACACTGTGATCACAAAAATGTCAATTTATTATAAGTTACACAATACTTTGACAGCCAATTACATTTATGGTTGGGGAGACTGGTCTGATCGTCTACTGTTTAGTGTTAATCACCATCTAACTCAGGCAGTTAAGAGCTACATTTAGCTTTAGATGTTATACGAATATGGTCCCTGTTGCACAGGTTTTATCAGCTCACAATTTTCAATGCACATTTATGAGTTCAATTATTATTGATAAAAATGGAAAGCTGAGGCTCATCAGTAGTAGTAGTATCTATATGTGCAATAACATCTGCTGAACAGGGCCGACATTTACTCAAAAGTGAAGATTGTAAACTGTTTATTAAAATCTGTTTATAATAACAGAACATTCATTTTTAATGTAGCTACACACCAAATTTCCGTTTTTAATTACGGCACAAAATCTGGGTAAAGAGCTGCCAGATCTTTTTCTGTTATTTCTCTGATTTATTTCTTAAGCGTGTACTTACATATGCAGCCAACAGTCCGCTGGACAAACAGAGCAACAAAGCAAACGGAAAGACTGATGCCATCTGTGGAAAGACGTTTAACAAAGTAAAAAAACAACTGAATACAAAGAAATAATGGCAGACAATGAATGACTGCAATCAGTGCCGGCCCGAGCCTTTTGGGGGCCCTAAGCAGAATTTGATTTGGGGGCCCTCTCCCACCACGTGGAGTCACCTATGCTTGACGATTATTGACACAAATATCACGCTATAATGTTACTTTATAAATTAATACAGTGAGGTTATGTATTAATACAGTGACGGATTATGAACTACTGTCCCCCTGGGCACCGATGCATAAGGACCCCCCCCCCCCCTACCCTATTTGTGTAAAAGTGGGTGCAATCGGGGAGAGAGGGTCTGGGGGTACTTCCCCAGAAAATTCTGAATTTGGTAGATGTGATTTCCTGTATTCGGGCACATTTTTGGGATGGTCAGCTGGAGAAGCGTAATACCTAAATTTGTCCAGATTCATAGCCTTTTGCTTTTTGACTTATTGAGGCAGTGACTTCACGCAACTACTTGGGCTTCAGGGCCCCTTGACCTCTTGGGCCCGGTAGGCTCATTCAGTAATCCATCCTTGCTCACATGCCAAAAATGTTTTAGCATAGAGTTCTGGCCCCCTGGACTTGGTAAACCCCTGTATTAATATAGTTGTTATTTACACCAAACCAGTCACCTTTTAACCTTAGAGGGTACAAAAATCACAGATTTATTTTAAACTTTCATATTCAAAGTGAAACACTAAGTGTGGTTTACTGAAGTTGAATTGAAAAATAACAAAATACAACAGCATTTGTATTTGTTGTAAACAAGTATATCAGTTTAATTACTTGTTTTTCAGCAGATCTTTGAACAAATCTGCAAATGTGTATTAAATGAGCAATTTTCAACTACAAAATAAAACCAAAATAGACAAACATATTATTATATAATCAAAAATAAAATGTTCAAAAAAATAGATACTTTTACTTTACTCTTTTACTAACTCTTTGAAACTTCTGAAAACAAACTGTCACAAAACATATTAAATCAATTATTTTCAAATCTGCAAATGCAACTGTGCATTAAATGTGCAATCCTCAGCTACTGCAATTGATAATTAATGAGCCATTTATCAAATTAAAGTATCCTGCTAGTTATAAGTGTATTATAAAATATAGATATGGTTTAATATTTGATAGATTATCCAGCTCTCTTTACATCACAAAAGTGCGGTAAAGTGAATGTAATACCACCCCCACTGCGCCGATTCTCTGGCCAATCTCCCGCTACGTTGTCCCCTCAATATACAAAAATGTAGGGAAGAAAACTCATTTAAATATGCAATAATAAAGATCAGTGTATATGTTGGAACAGTGGCATTAGAATGTGCCTGAGACCACCAAATCTTGACTATTACGGCCAAAACTTTATCCGGGCAGGCATGCCCCCAGACCCCCCTACACCAGTTAAATGTTAACATTTCTCCTATTGGGCAAGATGCAGTAAAACAGTATGGAACGGTTTACTGAAAATGTATGTGTTTTCACAAATTAAATGTAGGCTAGTTGGAATCCATGATTTGGAGAGACAAATGGATAAGGATCTTTCATTAAAAATCCTCCTGGGCGCCTGTGTAGTTCACGTGGTAGAGCGCGCGCCCATATGCAGAGGCTCAGTCTTCAACGCAGCGGCCCTGGGTTTGACTTCGACCCGGGTCCTTTCCTGAATGTCATTCCCCCTTTCTCTCCCCTTTCTCTGTCTAAACTGTATATATTATAATAAAGGCCTAAAAATGCCCATAAAACGACGAAACAGCATACAGGGAGGAGGTACAACATCTGGCTCAGTGGGGTCAGCATAACAACCTAGACCTTAATAACTAAGACCAAGGAGGTGATGATAGATTTCAGCTGGTCAGGGTGTACTGAACATCCCACTCTCTGCAGGACATCTACACAGGCCAACTTAAGAAGAAAGCCAGCTGTAATATGAAAGGACCCATCCCACCCTGGACACTGCTTGTTCTCACCCCTCCCCTCAGAGAGTGGATACAGAGCAATAACATGTAAAACAAATTGGCTGAAAAATTGCTTATTATCGGGAGCTGTAAAGACTGCCTCCCCCCCTCCACACAATCTTTTCATGCTGCTAACGTACATTAATCACTGTTTTAATGTTTTTTAAAAACTTGTTTTACTATTTAAGATAACTTGTATATATTTTGCCTTTATTCATAATTATTCTAGTTGCCTTTGTGTTCTGTTTACTTAAGCATGAAAAAGATGAATCAATAATGATGATAAAGCTTTATTGATCATCAGAGGTCTCCAGCAGTGAGCAGTGTGACAGAGTTGATCCACTGAGATCATAGGTGTAGATCTCTCTCCCCAATATTTAGAAGACGTAGATTTGTCTCCCTCAAAAAATATGAAAAACCCACTCCTGAAAGGAGGTAAAAATAACCATTAAGGGGGCTCAAATCATTTATGTAAAGATAGAACTGTGTGAAATTAAAGAACACAACAGGAAGTGAAAAGTAAAGATAGATTTATGTAGATTTAAACTTTGGAGCTTCTGGCTTTAACAAGGTCTCATTATCTAACAGATTAGTTGTTGAGATGGACATGATTCCTAAAATAACAGATCCTGAAACACGTGTGATGTTTTAAATGTGAAGAAAGTTTTGAACAATAAAGGATAATAATCATTTCCTTTACATAAATAAAGACATTTGCAACATAAATTGATGCATCAACATTCACCAGAATGCAGGAAATGAAGAGTTTGACAGACAATATTTTATGAGCGACGACCCCCAGACCCCCCAGTTATAATGTGTCCCCCCCCATCAATGTTGAAACCAAACCTCCACCCTTGACTGAGAGACAGAAACATCATCAGATCCAGAGGTTCAGCAGCTGGATCTATAAAACAACATGTCTGCCCTCTGCTGGAGACCCTGAGCTAACACATCACCGTCTGTCTGTTGGCTTTTAAACTGTGTTGGGGAGGAACTAGTTACATGTAACGGAGTTAATAAAGGTACATGAGTTAATAAAGGTAAATGTAATCTGTTACACTGGGTAAAAAATGTCTGATTAAATTTAAAATTAAATTACAGTTAACTGTGAAAATGTTCATGATTACATTGGGAGTTAGATGTGAATATTTTCTGTAAAAGGCTAGGCCATTTGTTGAATAATATTAATTTAGTTGCTTTGCATGTTTTTCATGTGCACAATGTCTTCTTTTGCCATTTCCAGTAACAGTCGTTCAGTAAAGTTAGATGATATTATTCTGATGCTTTGGATTGGTTTTCACCCTTTTGACAGTTAAATCACCTCTCAAGCTGTCTGAGAGTTTCCACTATATGTAGGCTGGGGGGTTTGATCATGCACAACAAAACAAAATGTGCAAGAATTAAATCCCTCTGTAAAACCATTGAATAAGTGCCATGTGCATGCCAAAACACTTATTTATTACCTTCAATATCCAATGGAAAATAAACTCAAAATGAAATAGCACAACGTGGTGTAAACATAAAACACAGAGCTTTCAAGCCAGAGAGCGGAGTTCACTTTGTGACGAAAACAAAATACTTTCACCCAGGAAACGCTGTTCGTTCCTCAGTAGTGTTTTAATACAAATCTGATCTTTTTCCTAAACTTAACGAGTTGTTTTTGTGCCTAAAATTAACTGTATGTAGGGTGCATTTGTGAAAAAAATGAGTGTGTGTGTGTGTGTGTGTGTGTGTGTGGGGGGGGGGGGGGTTGTTGATCATGCACAACAATACAGATAATATAAGATACAGTTATCTCAGGACACTTTACAGATAGAGTAGGTCTAGATTACATTATAATTTATAAAGACCAATCAATTTCAGTTTCCCCCGAGCAAGCATTTGGTGCTACAGTGGCGAGGATTGTGTCCTCATCTACGCTACTGCAGTCAATGCAAACAGAGCATCTTTAAACATCAGTTAGTCACTAATTGATCTTTGTAAAAAAAAAAAAAACATTACAGGCATCTCTATGTTGTCTAAACACAGTACACATATTCAGCATTTTCATGCAGTCCTGCCCCTTGTCTACTAAATGTTGTGAGGCCATCTGTGTTATCACCCAGATAATAGCTCCCTGAGATCAGCACCTGCCAACGGTTTCAAAGGTTCTGAGTTCCAGCCCCTGTTGTTGCAAGATGATCATACATATATCTAATCAGGCATTAAGCTGTGGATGACTGTCCTGCAGGTTTTAAATGTGTAAAATGCTCTGTTACAGTAAAAGTCCTGTATTAAAAATGTTACTTTAGTAAAAGTCTGTAAGTGTCATCATGAAAATCTACTTAAAGTATTAAAAGTAAAGAAGAATCCTCCCATTGTAGAAAGTGTAAAGGATCCAACCAGTTGTGTGTTTAATGGTCTAATCATCTCAGCTGGACTTGTAGGATGTTATATTGTTGGCTAGTTTACTTTAGAATTAAACATCAGATTTTATAAACTACATGTGTTTTGTGTGCAGAAATCTTAATGTGTAATGTAACTAGTAACTAAAGCTGTAACAGATGAATGTAGTGGAGTAACTAAAGTAACTAGTAACTAAAGCTGTAACAGATGAATGTAGTGGAGTAACTAAAGTAACTAGTAACTAAAGCTGTAACAGATGAACGTAGTGGAGTAACTAAAGTAACTAGTAACTAAAGCTGTAACAGATGAATGTAGTGGAGTAACTAAAGTAACTAGTAACTAAAGCTGTCAGATGAATGTAGTGGAGTAAAAAGTACAATATTTCTCTCTGAAATGTAGCGGAGTAGAAGTAGAAAGTGACATAAAAAGAAAAGACTCAAGTAAAGTACAAGTATCTCAACATTTGGACTTAAGTAGTTACATTCCATCACTGGTCTAGACAAATATATATATATATATATATATATATATATATATATATATATATATATATATATATATATATATATATATATATATATATATTAAAATTCTGCATTTGCTTTGCAATTCCATTGACCTGGGTCGACTTCATAAGATAAATAACAGACCTTACTAGACAAAGTGAAATTAGTGACAGTATTTCATCATCAACATTTTGAAGCAGTCCTGCACATTGTCTATTTGATGTCATGAAGCCAGTTGTCTCATCACCTGGCCAATACCTCACTGAGATCAGCTCCTTTCTTTAGACCCAAAGGTTGTGAGTTCAAGCCCCCAGGGTCAATATTAATGATTTCTCCCTTTTAGAAAACAACAACAGGACCAGACACTGTTTTTGTGACAATATGTCTTTTATTTTTGAATGCTTAGTTGATTATATAGAAAAGGAAATCAGATGAATAAAGAACACAACACATCAGTTTTAAGAATAAAAAGTAACCAGTTCATTAAACCAGTGGAGTATATGAATTATTAATAGTTATTATGAAGTGTTATTACAGTTACATTCTCCTCTTGTATCACAGAAAGGTCCGACAAAATATACACTTTTATTTTCTATCTGGACATTTTGGATAAAAAGATCATCACCACTCATGTCTGGTAGGTTTACCTTTGGACAGAGTCAGGCTAGCTGTTTCCAGTCTTTATGCTAAGCTAAGCTAGCTGTTTCCCCCTGGTTACAGTCTTTATGCTAAGCTAAGCTAACGTCTGCTTGAGGGAACTTCATATTTAGCGTACACACATGAGAGTTGTATCGATCTGAACAATAACTCTCAGAGAGAAATCTAATTATTGTGTTAATATTTTATCAGATGAGTGGGCGCTGTTCATAACAGATAATATTCAGTAACCTAAAATGGAAGATGTGTGAGTATTCAAATGTTTTCTGTATTTCATTTTGTGTTATTTACTGTAGATTAAAAGTCCAATTACTGATTTGTTTTTGTCCAGATCAGTGAGCCAGTTTCTGTCTAATTTTAAACCCAAATGTGAACTGTTCCCTAACTCTTCAGAAAATAAACAAGTGAAAGTGAGTCATCTGTCAGCAGAGAGCTGTTTCTGTCTGCTGAACAAACTGAAAGAGAATCAATGATAGAGATTATAGATGAGCTGTAGAGGCATCATGATGGTGGGTTAGAGTTACAGGTTCTTGGAGCACACGAAAGAAGCCTGGTTGTTACAAGCCAAGTCGTTCCAGTTTGCTGTAGAGAGAGTTTACAACCAATGAAACTAATTACATTTAACTTTTACATTTGAAAGTGCAACATACAAGATGTTTTAAATGTTTTTTTACCTCCGCCCCTGTTCATCTCAAGACAGTTCTCCCCTCCAGCGTTGTTAGGCTCCCCTGCATTCCAGCTTTGGTAGTTGAATTTGGATATTTTATTTTATTTTATTTTATAATTTGCTAGTTATAAGTGTATTATAAAATATAGATATGGTTTAATATTTGATAGATTATCCAGCTCTCTTTTCATCACAACAGTGCGGTAAAGTGAATGTAATACCACCCCCACTGCGCCGATTCTCTGGCCAATCTCCCGCTACGTTGTCCCCTCACTCACGATAAAGACCCTGAGGAACTATAACTCCTGCATTTGGGACTCATTCCCTCCCCCAAAATGTCCTCACGATAAAGATAGGATTAGGTATTATTAAAAGTAAAAATAGATGAAATTGTGATAATTAATTGAAATATAAATACCTTTGCTGATGTGGTGATTGGCTGACACAGAGAAGAACAAGCTGATGACTGTCACTGAAAGAAAATGTCACAGATCTGAATACTATTACACACTCAATAATAACAAATTAGGTTAAACTTAACCTGATTTACATCATTAATGCATCCACAATCTGCACTTCATTTAATCTTTACTCAACAGAATAAACTCTCCAATCTAGCATAAAGAATATATCAAACTTTCAGGCAAATCTTTCAATGATAATGATGACAATACAATGTAAAAAAACATCCATTATACTCACATCAATAATCTGTTCTGCCGGGTGTAGTTTGGTTTTGGAGGGAAAAGAGAGTCCTTATATACCTTGGGAAGGGGAGTGGTCTTAGTCATGATTGACAGTTCATGCAATGATGCAGGTAGAGACTTGATATTTAACCAATATTTAACAAGGTGTAAATATCAGGATCAGGTGTATGACGGTGTCTGGATGTAATGAACAATGTGTGTTTAACCGGTGGACTCCTGCGTTGGACACGTGTTTATTTTATTCATCACTACGTGACACAGGATCTCTATATGATGATATCCATTTATTCTCTCTGGTGACAAACACAAATAAACTGGACCTCGTTATTGATCAGAACAGCCTGCTCCAGCTTCAACAATACACACATTAACACATATACAAAATGGAAGTTAACTTTGTCTGCCGCAAATTTAAGCTAGCTACACTAACTCTACAAACTTGTAAAACAACATAGTCATGTAGTGACACTAGGATGTTGAAATTGATACGTAGAAAGGTTTGGACAGACATAACATTGTGGGGAACAAAAATATGAACAAAATAATACAAGAAATAATGGGATGAATTACAAAACGGGGGGAGGGCAATTAGCACAAGGGATTTATAGTCGCAGGACCACCGAAGAATCTCGCATCTTGAGTCCGAGTCGAGTCTAAAGTCATTGTGTGAGACAAAAGTGTGACTCGAGTCAGAGTCTTGAACTCGAGGCCCCATCTCTGGTCCAGGGTGGTTGGATGGGTCATTAAACACAGGACTGTCACCCAAAAGACTTGCACCCAGAAAAAACATGTTCATTGTGTGTGTTTAATCCCAACCACAATCTTTTTCCTAAATTTAACTAGTCGTTTTGGTGCCTCAACTTAACTGCTGTTGCCACATATCGTTCACTTTTTGTAATGTCTGCCTAAACGACTGGGAGTTTGCAGTGCTCTGCAACTGCCTCACCGTCCCCTTAACTTAACTCAAACACCGGAGCACCATACGGAGCATCATGCAGAGCATCATGCAGCGCACCGTTGCAGACATAGCAGAGCCCTGTAGCAGCTAAAAGCATTAAGAGCCTTTAGCACAGTATTTAGTACGACCAGACCTCGTCAATTCAGTTTGATGATAAGCCTAACAATTATCGTGCATGGTACTGCTGATTCACCATTGCAGCTGGCAAAGTTCGCCTCACAGCAACGCTAGAATTGGATCTAATGACTAAATATCTGGGAAAGGAATCTCCCGGACAAGTAAAACGCATACGTTCAGTGCATGTCAGCAACCTCAATCTGGCTTTACAGAAAGTATGGGAGAGACTACATGAATGCTATGCTGCCCCTGAAATCATGAAACGGTCAATGTTTCAGCGGTTGAACAGTTTTCCTACCATTTCAGCTAAGGATCACTCCAAATTACGTGAACTTGGGGATTTGCTTATGGAGATCCAAGGCCCTAAAGAGGATGGTTATCTCACCGGCCTGTCATATCGGGACAACGATGGAACAGTAGACCAATAAGTTTATTACCAATTCTAGGTCAAATAATGGAAAGAATTGTTTACTAACAGATTCAGGCTTATTTTTTAAATAACAATTTAATTACAAATTGTCAGCATGTATGAAGAGGAAAACAGTCAACAGCCACTGCCCTGACTCAGATGGTTGATGACTGGTTCGAGGATATGGAGGAGAGGAAAATAATAGGCGTTGTAATGCTTGATTTCACTGCAGCATTTGATATAATTGATCATGGGTTACCGTTAAAAGAATTGGAATATTATGTTTTTTCAAGAACCACATTATTATGGATGAGGAGAGCTCTTCCCTGGATCGTGACGGGCACTAGCAGAGCCAGCGGAAAACTAAAATAGGTAAAATACTCCCATACAAACTGATCCAAAAACTGAGCTACTTGGGCTTGAGCAGTTCACTCTGCTTCTGGATATCTGACTTTCTGAGCATCAGGCCACAACACGTCAGGATAGGCAGCCACACATCCTTAACTCTGATCCTGAACACAGGAACGCTGCAGGGATGCATCCTCTGCACCCTCCTCTACAACCTTTTCACACACCACTGCTCCTGAATTCACGCCTCCAATCAAGTTGAGCACATAACTGGGTTGATTTGAACGCACCATAAGTAGGCGTGTGTGCACGTTACTCAGGTTGCATCAGTTGATTGCTAGACTCATATAGATATAGGCAATAATAAAAGAAATATATAATAAAAATATATACAAAAATATATGGAGGAAAACTCATTTAAATATGCAATAATAAAGATCAGTGTATATGTTGGAACAGTGGCGTTAGAATGTGCCTGAGACCACCAAATCTTGACTATTACGGCCAAAACTTTATCCGGGCAGCCATGCCCCCAGACCCCCCTACACTAGTTAAATGTTAACATTTCTCCTATTGGGCAAGATGCAGTAAAACAGTATGGAACGGTTTACTGAAAATGTATGTGTTTTCACAAATGAAAGTGTGACAAAGTTGATCCACTGAGATCCCCAATATTTAGAAGACGTAGATTTGTCTCCCTCAAAAAATATGAAAAACCCACTCCTGAAAGGAGGTAAAAATAACCATTAAGGGGGCTCAAATCATTTATGTAAAAATAGAACTGTGTGTGATTAAAGAACACAACAGGAAGTGAAAAGTAAAGATAGATTTATGTAGATTTAAACTTTGGAGCTTCTGGCTTTAACAAGGTCTCATTCTCTAACAGATTAGTTGTTGAGATGGACATGATTCCTAAAAAATAACACATCCTGAAACACGTGTGATGTTTTGAATGTGAAGAAAGTTTTGAACAATAAAGGATGATAATCATTTCCTTTACATAAATAAAGACATTTGCACCATAAATTGTTGCATCAAAATTCACCAGAATGCAGGAAATGAAGAGTTTGACAGACAATATTTTATGAGCGACGACCCCCAGACCCCCCAGTTATAATGTGTCCCCCCCATCAATGTTGAAACCAAACCTCCACCCTTGACTGAGAGGCAGAAACATCATCAGATCCAGAGGTTCAGCAGCTGGATCTATAAAACAACATGTCTGCCCTCTGCTGGAGACCCTGAGCTAACACATCACCGTCTGTCTGTTGGCTTTTAAACTGTGTTGGGGAGGAACTAGTTACATGTAACGGAGTTAATAAAGGTAAATGTAATCTGTTACATTGGGGAAAAATGTCTGATTAAATTACAGTTAACTGTGATATTGTTCATGATTACATTGGGAGTTAGATGTGAATATTTTCTGTAAAAGGCTAGGCCATATGTTGAATAATATTAATTTAGTTCCTTTGCATGTTTTTCATGTACACAATGTCTTCTTTTGCCATTTCCAGCCACAGTCGTTCAGTAAAGTTAGATGATATTATTCTGATGCTTTGGATTGGTTTTCACCCTTTTGACAGTTAAATCACCTCTCAAGCTGTCTGAGAGTTGCTACTATATGTAGGGTGCATTTGTGAAAAAAAACAGTGTGTGTGTGTGTGTGTGTGTGTGTGTGTGTGTGTGTGTGTGTGTGTGTGTGTGTGTGGGGGGGGGTGTTGTTGATCATGCACAACAAAACAGATGATATGAGAAGATACAGTTATCTCAGGACACTTTACAGATAGAGTAGGTCTAGATTACATAATAATTTACAAAGACCAATCAATTTCAGTTTCCCCCGAGCAAGCATTTGGTGCTACAATGGCGAGGATTGTGTCCTCATCTACGCTACTGCAGTCAATGCAAAACAGAGCATCTTTAAACATCAGTTAGTCACTAATAATAACTAATGGTTAAAGATGCTCTGTTTTGCATTGACTGCAGTAGCGTTGATGAGGACACAATCCTCGCTACTGTCGCACCAAACGCTTGCTCGTGGGAAATTGAAATTGATTGGTCTTTGTAAATTATAGTGTAATCTAGACCTACTCTATCTGTAAAGTGTCCTGAGATAACTGTCGTTGTGAATTGAAATTTAAAAAGATTACCCTTCCCAGAAAACAATTTGAAATTTTGCACACTAAATCTACAGGCACCTCAGAATTCTGTGCATTGCACATGCTTGAACCCTTCTCAGATTTTGTATGAAATTTATTTTATAATTCCAGCACTGGAACAAGTTTTTATCCACAGCCATATAGTCAGGGTGTGATTTGCCAGGATAATGCGTGGGATTTCCTCCTTTCTGGTCTACATATCTACATATCATGCGGCGATGACAGTTAAGTTTAGGCACAGGAATGACTCGTTATTTGTATTAAAACACTACTGAGGAACGAACAGCGTTTCCTGGGTGAAAGTATTTTGTTTTCGTCACAAAGTGAACTCTGCTCTCTGGCTTGACAGTGCTGTGTTTTATGTTTACACCACGTTGTGCTATTTCATTTTGAGATTATTTTCCATTGGATATTGAAGTGCATAAATTAATGTTTTGGCATGCACATGGCACTTATTCCATGGTTTCAGAGAGGGATTTAATTCTTGCATGTTTTGTTTTGTTGTGCATGATCAACCCACCCTCTGCTTTTTCACAAACGCACCCTACATATATGTGAAAAAATTAGGACACCCATGCTAAAGTTGACTAAAAAGAGGAATAAAAAAATCATCTTTTGCAAATCGATCTTAATGCCTTAATTAAAAAAATGAGGAAAAATCCAATCTTTAAGGACACCAATTTTCTTTGTGAATGAATAATGTATCAAAAATAAATAAATGTTCTTCTTTAAAATACAGGGGGGATAAGTAAGTACACCCCTATGTTAAATTCCCATAGAGGCAGGCAGACTTTTATTTTTAAAAGCTATATATATAAGTTATTTCATGGATCCAGGATACTATGCATCCTGATAAAGTTCCCTTGCCCCCCCCCCCCCATCATCACATCCCCTTCACCATACCTAGAGATTGGCATGGGGTACTTTCCATAAAATCATCTCTCAATCCAAATCAAACCAGCTATTAGGCTAACTGAAATAAAACCATGCCAATCTCTAGGTATGGTGAAGGGGATGTGATGATGTGGGGTATGGTGAAGGGGATGTGATGATGTGGCGGTATGGTGAAGGGTATGTGATGATGGGGGGGCCAAGGGAACTTTATCAGGATGCATAGTATCCTGGATCCATGAAATAACTGGCTTTAAAAAAAAAAAAAATGCCTGCCTCTACTGGAATTTAACATAGGGGTGTACTGACTTATGCCTCCTGTATTTTAAGGAAGAACATTTATTTATTCACGATACATTATTCATTCACAAACAAAATTGGTGTCCTAAAAGGCTGGATTTTTCCTCATTTTTTTAATTAAGGCATTAAGATCAATTTCCAAAAGATGATTTTTTCATTCCTCTTTTTAGTCAACTTTAGCATGGGTGTCCTAATTTTTTCACATGACTGTAGTGGCAACTCTCAGACAGCTTGAGAGGTGATTTAACTGTCAAAAGGGTGAAAAACAGTCCAAAGCATCAGAATAATAGGATCTAACTTTACTGAACGGCTGTGGCTGGAAATGGCAAAAGAAGACATTGTACACAAGAAAAACATGGAAAGGAACTAAATTAATATTATTCAACATATGGCCGAGTTTTTTACAGAAAATATTCACATGTAACTCCCAATGTAATCATGAATATTTTCACAGTTAATTGACAATTTTTTACCCAGTGGAACAGATTACATTTACCTTTATTAACTCCGTTACATGTAACTAGTACCTCCCCAACACAGTTTAAAAGCCAACAGACAGAGGGTCTCCAGCAGAGGGCAGACATGTTGTTTTATAGATCCAGCTGCTGAACCTCTGGATCTGATGATGTTTCTGCCTCTCAGTCAAGGGTGGAGGTTTGGTTTACACATTGATGGGGGGACACATTATAACTGGGGGGTCTGGGGGTCGTCGCTCATAAAATATTGTCTGTCAAACTCTTTATTTCCTGCATTCTGGTGAATTTTGATGCAACAATTTATGGTGCAAATGTCTTTATGTAAGGGAAATGTTTATTCTCCTTTATTGTTCAAAACTTTTTGTATATTCAAAACCTCACACGTGTTTCAGGATGTGTTATTTTTTAGGAATCATGTCCATCTCATCAGCTAATCTGTTAAAGCCATAAGCTCCAAAGTTTGAATGTACATAAATCTATCTTAATTGTTCGCTTCCTGTTGTGTTCGATAAAGGTGCAATATGTAATACTGACAGCTATTGTTTAAAATAGTTACTGCGGTACAAATTTAAAATACTGGATAGTCTCTCTAGCCAGACATTACTTCACAGCACAGCGGAGTAGCTAATGGCTAGTTTGACAGTCATAAAAGCCTGTGCTCACGCAGAGCTCTGTACCCAACCGACATACGCACTTCTTCGGCTTAGAATTACAGTAGGAACCGTCAGACTGGGCCAGTTTAGTACTGCAAATTTAGAGGGGGATGCGAGCTGCCGAACTGCCCGCCCCACCCAACTTGGACTGCTCCGCTTTTTTTAAATCTGATTGGCTCGCCCTGACCCTCGGCCGTGTCACTTACTTCCCTCTGAAGTTACACAGACAATTTAGAATTGTTGGTTACGCAGAGAAAACTGAAAATGGCAAAACGAAAAAAAGGTGGTAGTGGAGATAAGAGATAATTGAGTGGCGTGGAGAAGTTAAAATTGAAAAGAAAAAACTGTTGGAGCAGGATGCGGCAAAATGCGCTAAATTAAATTACAAGTTCCTTAGTGGAAAGGCCAAGGTTAGCACTGTCAGCGAGAGCAGCACTGATGAAGCAAGAGCAGGTCCTAGCGGAAGAGACATGACAGGTGTACTATTTGCACATTTGGCAATAATATGTGTGCATTAGGTCGAAGTGAGTTTGAGAGTGAATATGCATTAATTTTGCTATTATAACAATGACTTCCTAAACTCATTAATATATGCCAATAGTTCTAGAGTGGTCAGGCAGGATGAATATGGAGCAGGAGGAACCAGCATAGATACAGTGGAAGGTACAGTGTGCAGGGCTGTATAACTTGGCATCGGGTTGTTTTGGTCTCTTTTTGTAGTATTATTATTACTACTATTAAAACTACTTCCAAAAAAGGTTCTATGTGTACTCTTCACACGCTCTCATAAAAGAATTTTTGTCCCAGTACATCCCGGGCTAAAACCCCACAACCTCGCCGTCCTCTCCATCCGATGGACAGACACACTTTCTTGGCTTAGAATTACTGTAGGAACTGCTAAAAATAACACTACCTTGCCGTCCTCTCCACCTAACTGAACACACTTTATTGTCTTAGAATTACGGCAACAATCGTTAAACACACTGCAAACTCACAGTCCTCTCTTCCCGATTTACAGCCCCCCTTTCTTGGCTTGGCTGAACAGTCTTAATGTTGTAATCGCTTTACTGGCTGTGTCCCAATTGTTTTTGCGAGTAACTAACTCAAGCATTGTTACTCTATATAATTCAATGTGAGTACACAAATGTTGAAATGACATAAAATGCCCGGCGTCCCTTGTAGCTGTGATAAATTAGCCTGAAGTTAATGCCTACCTGTTCCGGAGGAAATTAACCAACTCTGTGTCCTTTTGGGCTCTAAGCTGTCTCCATCTTTCAAATACATCTCCAATATTTACCAGGGGTTTGTTACGTCTCCAGTCACACAACTGTTAGCAACATGCCAGGGTTTTTTCGGTCGGGTATAATCTATCTCCGTTGATCCCGTTCGTCTGTTTGCTGCCTCCATGGCTGCACTACAGCTGTAGCTGGGTTTGCACTTTTACAGGTATGTCTGACAACCCGGCCCGGCTGTCAAACTGGGCAGTTGATAACAACACACAGGCCAAAACACAAAACAGACGGAAATTTTAAAAGGAGAAAATATTGGCATTAGCATTGTTGTCAGAAAAGATAGTATTTCAACTTAGCATGTTTCCTTAATATCTGATGACGCACTGGGGTCATTCTGGGATTTATTACAGTATATATATTACATATTGGACCTTTGACCCCCGATGTAGCAAACAAGACACAGTTCTTGATGATCATGATCATCTCAGTGGATCAACTCTGTCACACTGCTCACAGCTGGAGACCTCTGATAATGAATAAAGGTTTATCATCATTATTTATTTATCTTTTTCATGCTTAAGTAAACAGAACACAAAGGCAACTAGAAAAAAATAATAAGTAAAAGCAAAATATGTGCAAGTTATCTTTAAAAATCATCAATCATTAAAACAGTGATTAATGTAAGTTAGCAGCATAAAACAGATTCAATTTCTTTTAGTCTTTGGAAGTGTTTGTGGGGTGTGGGGTGTGGGGGGGGGGTGGGGGCAGTCTCTACAGCTCCCAGAAAGATACCGTTTTTCAGTCCATTTGTTTTACATGTTATTGATCTGTACCGACTCTCGGAGGGGAGGGCTGAGAAGAGGCAGTGTCCAGGGTGGGATGGGTTCTTTTTTACACAGCTGGCTTTCTTTTTCAGTCGGCCTGTGTAGATGTCCTGCAGAGAGTGGGATGTTCAGTACACCTTGACCAGCTGAAATCTATCATCCTATCCTCCTTGATCTTAGTTGTTAAGGTCTAGATTGTTATGCTGACACCACTGAGCCAGATGTACCTCCTCTCTGTATGCTGTTTTGTAGTTGTCTGTTATTAGTACAACTATGGTGGTGTCATCCACAAATTTAATAATGGTATTGGACACAGGGGCGTAGCCATAGTTTAAATAGTGAGGGGGACAGATTGTTCAGGAGGATGATTTTTTATTTATTTTTTTAAGATTATTTTTATGGGCATTTTTAGGTGTTTATTATATAGGACAGTTTAGACATGAAAGGTGAAAGAGAGGGGGAATGACATGCAGCAAAGGGCCCAGGTTGGAGTTGAACCCGGGGCCGCTGTGTTGAGGACTGAGCCTCTGCATATGGGCGCACTCTCTACCTGATGAGCAACACATTTGTCTCTCCAAATAAAGGAGTCCAACTAGCCTACATTTCATTTATGACGGATGAAAACATATATTATATGTTATAT
Organism: Sander lucioperca; assembly: GCF_008315115.2. NCBI lineage: Eukaryota > Metazoa > Chordata > Actinopteri > Perciformes > Percidae > Sander > Sander lucioperca. The sequence continues at coordinate 26,498,633 of NC_050180.1, forward strand.
ATGTATGTATATAACATACATTTTCAGTAAACCGTTCAATACTGTTTTACTGGGTTATCTGGCCCAATGGGAGACATGTTAACATTTACTAGTGTAGGGGGGTCCAGGGGCATGCCTCCCCAGAGAAAGTTTTGTCCGTTATAGTCCAAATTTGGTAACCTGGATATCCAGACCCAAATCCAAAAGATTAAGGGTCTGGCACTGAGTAATGAAAATGGCCCAACTCGAGGGGTAGCACCAATCACTATGACCAATCCCAAAAATACACAGGGTGATGTATCCAGAGTCCCATGCGCTTAGCTACCAGCGGAGCTAACTGGTAGATTAAACTGTCGTCATCTGTTTATTTCTTTTTTTAATGCCTTTTATATTCAATTCAATGTTCAATTTGTTCAGTAGAAGAAAGTTGGAAATTATTTTCTTTCACTTCAATTCAACAAGCAATTTGTTGTATTTTAGCAGAATACTGAAAGCAGGAGAACTGAGACACTTTAATATCTGATTATTTATTGCAAGTTATATCGTTATTGTGATATTCAACATCTTTATCACATATTCAATTTGTGTCTATTTGCTGTTGTTTTGTGTCTTCATGGTAATTGTTGGGCTCTTTTGCATCTTTATGTTACTTTTGTGTCTTTATGTTCTTTTTGTGTGTTTTTGAGGTCATTCTCAGGGGTTTTCAACTAATTCCAATGTATTTGTGTTATGATATCCCATCCTCGGAAATATTTGAGGCTCTGCATACCCCTTTGGCCTCATTTTCAACGTGCAGAGTAAAACCACTTAGTTAGGGTTATGGATGGGGAGATGGGGTTAAAAAAAGTACGTTTCAGTGACAAAAAGGACAAGAATAGGTCACAAACCCCGGTCTCCTGGGGGAAAGTCCTGTGTTGTTTGACCCATCCACCCAAAAACCCTCAAAGTGCTTCTTTTATTTGTGTGTGTAGAATCCACCTTCCTTCACCTCAGTTGGCAAACCACTCTAACCAGTCATGTGTTCAGCAGGGACACATATACGAGTTTTGTCTGGCCACCACGGATATGATATTGGATATGATATCCGTGTTTGCGTGTTTAAACATGCCAACACAGATATTATATCCGAACACGCGGATATGATATCCGTGTTGGTGTGTTTGAACATCAAAGCTGCCAAATAAAACTCACATTGAGGACAAGTTGGTATTGTTATAATTACAGACTGTAAGTGTGTCCTGGCAAAGTTTTTATGTCTTTGTTTCCTTGTTTTTAGCTCTATGTCTAATTCTGTGCATGCACGGAATTAGACAAAAACAAGTAGCAAAGGTAGGTCAGATCTTCGAGTCTTTTTCAGGTTCAATTAGCTCAAATGTCCCACTTGTTTGTGTTGTATCTGCAGGTGGCTGACGCAGGAAGGAGGGTCCGATGAACCAAAAGGTCTGCGCCAGGCGGGATGCAGGTAAGTATCTCGACGCATGGTCTGCAGGGTTTTCCTCTGTACAAACATAGAGCTATTATTCCGGCTACGAGGATTGGCCAATATGTTGTACTCTATTGTGGACGTATGTGTAAAATCATTTGGACTAATTACAAATATAACTACATGCTCTCTGTGTAAAACTTGGTGGTCTCCAACTGCAGGTCGGGCTCGTCCTAGATGAGATCTGCCATCTCTACTGTTAAAACAGCAGCACACAGCTCAAGCCTTGGGATTGTAGAGTCAGACTGGGCTGCTAGTTTTACCTTGCCCGTGACGAATCTTACCTCGACTTGCCCATCTTCTTTAACTGCTTTCAGGTACGCCACAGCACCAATGGCCTTGGTTGATGCATCCGAGAACACACACAATTCTGTGTGCACTGCTTTTGTGAGTGAGGTTGTCGTGTATATACGCTGAACATGAAGCTGTTTTAGGTCTTGGAGCGAATCTCTCCAGGATTCCCATCTGCTTACTTTATCTGCCGGTATATCCCAGTCTAAAAGTTCAGATGTATGTTCTTTGAGGAGAGCTCTTCCCTGGATCGTGACGGGCACTAGCAGAGCCAGCAGAACAAAAACACTGTTTCTGTTTCAAAGTTTTAGTTTGGAACTTAAAAAATAATGAGTTCAAACCACTAAACTGGTAGTTTTAGATACATTCAAAGTAAGTTTTTTACTACTGATCCAGTCCACAACTGATTGTGACTCTCTCTGTAGTTTTGTATTTAAATCACCAATCTCAGTTTCTGATAAATATATAGTGGAATCATCAGCAAACATTGAAATGCTTGCTTTATCTAAAACAGATGGTAGATCATTAGTAAAAATTGTGTAAAGGAGCGGCCCAAAACAACTTCCTTGAGGCACACGATGTTGCACAAGCCCTACCTTTGAAATCTTCCATTAAAGTACACTAATTGTCTTCTGTCAGTCAAATAACTTTTCAACCATAATAATGTGGTTCTTGAAAAACCATAATATTCCAATTCTTTTAACGGTAACCCATGATCAATTATATCAAATGCTGCAGTGAAATCAAGCATTACAACGCCTATTATTTTCCTCTCCTCCATATCCTCGAACCAGTCATCAACCATCTGAGTCAGGGCAGTGGCTGTTGAGTGTTTTCCTCTTTATGCATGTTGAACATTTGTAATTAAATTGTTATTTAAAAAATAAGCCTGAATCTGTTAGTAAACAATTCTTTCCATTATTTGACCTAGAATTGGTAATAAACTTATTGGTCTACTGTTCCATCGTTGTCCCGATATGACAGGCCGGTGAGATAACCATCCTCTTTAGGGCCTTGGATCTCCATAAGCAAATCCCCAAGTTCACGTAATTTGGAGTGATCCTTAGCTGAAATGGTAGGAAAACTGTTCAACCGCTGAAACATTGACCGTTTCATGATTTCAGGGGCAGCATAGCATTCATGTAGTCTCTCCCATGCTTTCTGTAAAGCCAGATTGAGGTTGCTGACATGCACTGAACGTATGCGTTTTACTTGTCCGGGAGATTCCTTTCCCAGATATTCAGTCATTAGATCCAATTCTAGCGTTGCTGTGAGGTGAACTTTGCCAGCTGCAATGGTGAATCAGGAGTACCATGCACGATAATTGTTAGGCTTATCATCAAACTGAATTGACGAGGTCTGGTCGTACTAAATACTGTGCTAAAGGCTCTTAATGCTTTTAGCTGCTACAGAGCTCTGCTATGTCTGCAACGGTGCGCTGCATGATGCTCTGCATGATGCTCCGTATGGTGCTCCGGTGGTTGAGTTAAGTTAAGGGGACGGTGAGGCAGTTGCAGAGCACTGCAAACTCCCAGTCGTTTATGCAGACATTACAAAAAGTGAACGATATATGGCGACAGCAGTTAAGTTGAGGTGCCAAAACAAATAGTTAAGTTTAGGAAAAAGATTGTGGTTGGGATTAAACACACACAATGAACATGTTTTTTCTGGGTGCAAGTCTTTTGGGCGACAGTCCTGTGTTTAATGACCCATCCAACCACCCTGGACCAGAGATGGGGCCTCGAGTTCAAGACTCTGACTCGAGTCACACTTTTGTCTCACACAATGACTTTAGACTCGACTCGGACTCAAGATGCGAGATTCTTCGGTGGTCCTGCGACTATAAATCCCTTGTGCTCCTTGCCCTCTCCCCGTTTTGTAATACCGTTTGGGAGAGAGTGTAATTTATTTTTGGTTCATTCTTTATCTGAATTCATCCCATTATTTCTTGTATTATTTTGTTCATATTTTTGTTCCCCACAATGTTATGTCTGTCCAAACCTTTCTACGTATCAATTTCAACATCCTAGTGTCACTACATGACTATGTTGTTTTACAACTTTGTAGAGTTAGTGTAGCTAGCTTAAATTTGCGGCAGACAAAGTTAACTTCCATTTTGTATATGTGTTAATGTGTGTATTGTTGAAGCTGGAGCAGGCTGTTCTGATCAATAACGAGGTCCTGTTTATTTGTGTTTGTCACCAGAGAGAATAAATGGATATCATCATATAGAGATCCTGTGTCACGTAGTGATGAATAAAATAAACACGTGTCCAACGCAGGAGTCCACCGGTTAAACACACATTGTTCATTACATCCAGACACCGTCATACACCTGATCCTGATATTTACACCTTGTTAAATATTGGTTAAATATCAAGTCTCTACCTGCATCATTGCATGAACTGTCAATGATGACTAAGACCACTCCCCTTCCCAAGGTATATAAGGACTCTCTTTTCCCTCCAAAACCAAACTACACCCGGCAGAACAGATTATTGATGTGAGTATAATGGATGTTTTTTTACATTGTATTGTCATCATTATCATTGAAAGATTTGCCTGTAAGTTTGATATATTTATTTATTTATGCTAGATTGGAGAGTTTATTCTGTTGAGTAAAGATTAAATGAAGTGCAGATTGTGGATGCATTAATGATGTAAATCAGGTTAAGTTTAACCTAATTTGTTATTATTGAGTGTGTAATAGTATTCAGATCTGTGACATTTTCTTTCAGTGACAGTCATCAGCTTGTTCTTCTCTGTGTCAGCCAATCACCACATCAGCAAAGGTATTTATATTTCAATTTATTATCACAATTTCATCTATTTTTACTTTTAATAATACCTAATCCTATCTTTATCGTGAGGACATTTTGGGGGAGGGAATGAGTCCCAAGTGCAGGAGTTATAGTTCCTCAGGGTCTTTATCGTGAGTGAGGGGACAACGTAGCGGGAGATTGGCCAGAGAATCGGCGCAGTGGGGGTGGTATTACATTCATTTTACTGCACTGTTGTGATGAAAAGAGAGCTGGATAATCTATCAAATATTAAACCATATCTATATTTTATAATACACTTATAACTAGCAGGATACTTTAATTTGATATATGGCTCATTAATTATCAATTGCAGTAGCTGAGGATTGCACATTTAATGCACAGCTGGATTTGCAGATTTGCAAATAATTGATTTAATGTGTTTTGTGACAGGTTGTTTTCAGAAGTTTCAAAGAGTTAGTAAAAGAGTAAAGTAAAAGTTAAAACTTTTTCATTTAAGTATCTATTTTTTTGAACATTTTATTTTTGATTATATAATAATATGTTTGTCTATTTTGGTTTTATTTTGTAGTTGAAAATTGCTCATTTAATACACATTTGCAGATTTGTTCAAAGATCTGCTGAAAAACAAGTAATTAAACTGATATACTTGTTTACAACAAATACAAATGCTGTTGTATTTTGTTATTTTTCAATTCAACTTCAGTAAACCACACTTAGTGCTTCACTTTGAATATGAAAGTTTAAAATAAATCTGTGATTTTAGTACCCTCTAAGGTTAAAAGGTGACTGGTTTGGTGTAAATAACAACTATATTAATACAGGGGTTTACCAAGTCCAGGGGGCCAGAACTCTATGCTAAAACATTTTTGGCATGTGAGCAAGGATGGATTACTGAATGAGCCTACCGGGCCCAAGAGGTCAAGGGGCCCTGAAGCCCAAGTAGTTGCGTGAAGTCACTGCCTCAATAAGTCAAAAAGCAAAAGGCTATGAATCTGGACAAATTTAGGTATTACGCTTCTCCAGCTGACCATCCCAAAAATGTGCCCGAATACAGGAAATCACATCTACCAAATTCAGAATTTTCTGGGGAAGTACCCCCAGACCCTCTCTCCCCGATTGCACCCACTTTTACACAAATAGGGTAGGGGGGGGGAGGGTCCTTATGCATCTGTGCCCAGCAGGACAGTAGTTCATAATCCGTCACTGTATTAATACATAACCTCACTGTATTAATTTATAAAGTAACATTATAGCGTGATATTTGTGTCAATAATCGTCAAGGACAGGTGACTCCGCGTGGTGGGAGGGGGCCCCCAAATCAAATTCTGCTTAGGTCCCCCAAAAGGCTCGGGCCGGCACTGATTGCAGTCATTCATTGTCTGCCATTATTTCCTTGTATTCAGTTTCTTCTTTACTTTGTTAAACGTCTTTCCACAGATGGCATCAGTCTTTCCGTTTGCTTTGTTGCTCTGTTTGTCCAGCGGACTGTTGGCTGCATATGTAAGTACACTCTTAAGAAATAAATCAGAAAAATAACACAAAAAAGATCTGGCAGCTCATTACCCAGATTTTGTGCCATAATTAAAAATGGAAATTTGGTGTGTAGCTGCATTACAAATGAATGTTCTGTTATTATAAACAGATTTTAATAAACAGTTTACAATCTTCACTTTTGAGTAAATGTCGGCCCTGTTCAGCAGATGTTATTGCACATATAGATACTACTACTACTGATGAGCCTCAGCTTTCCATTTTTATCAATAATAATTGAACTCATAAATGTGCATTGTAAATTGTGAGCTGATAAAACCTGTGCAACAGGGACCATATTCGTATAACATCTAAAGCTAAATGTAGCTTAACTGCCTGAGTTAGATGGTGATTAACACTCAACAGTAGACAATCAGACCAGTCTCACCAACCATAAATGCAATTGGCTGTCAAAGTATTGTGTAACTTATAATAAACTGACATTTTTGTGATCACAGTGTTGTGAATAAAATAAAATGTCCTGCCCAGGTCAGAACAGTATCTCTGACTCGTTGGGTTGCTCTGATTGTAGTCTTGCATTGCCAGCTCTATCTCCACAGCGCTGTGGAGGAACAATCTGTAAATGAACAGTTGTCGATATAGACTAGACTGATTATTTTTGGCTTGTTTGTTCATACAGGGTGCACCTTCCTGCCCTCCTTATTGGACTCAGTTTGGCTCTCGCTGTTTCGCTTTCTACATCCAGACAAAGACCTGGATCGATGCAGAGGTACAGCAGTTCTTTCTATCATAACACATGTATGCTAAATACCAATGTACTCTAATACTTTACTGCAGTAACACTACTAATACCACATAATTAGAAGATAGATCAAACACCCCCGAGGCATGAACACCTGTTGATACCAATGATACTTACATAATTTTTCTTAATAAGTAACATTTTCTGTGCAACAGAGTATTTTTACAGTGTGGTATTAGTAGTTTTACTGAAGTAAAGAATACTTCTTCCACCACTGATTAAAAGTATTAAAATGTGCCCTGTGACTGTAAAACTGCCCTGAGATCTGTTAATAATGTGATTATGTTTTTTTCCTAAACATTTTAAACTGATGATATTGTCTCCATTAGACCTTCTGCCAGACAACTGGTGGGAATCTGGCTTCCATCCACTCAGATACAGAACATGCATTCCTCAAAGCCTTCATTTTCCAAGTGACCGGTACACAGAGAACTTCCTGGATCGGAGGCACCGACGCAGTGAAGGTGAGATTTTTATCATCACACAGGAAGTGATGTCGATCGCCTCTCAGCCTGTTCGTACATATAGCTGTGAAAAGTAAAGCACTGTAATCTGTATGTATTCCAAGTATGTATTACTTATTAATACAGCAGCACATTGACTGCTGCTGTATAAGATTGTGAAGATCCTAGTAGGGAGGAGGTCTGGGGGGATGTTTGGCCCCTAAAACACAGGGCTTTCAAGCCGGGGAGCAGAGTTCATGTCCTGCAAGAAGTTAAGGAGAAAAAAATAGACTTTCACCCTGTAAATGAGTGTTCATGTCCCATGAAACTAGTCGTTTTGGTGTCTAAAAGTAACTGTCGTCGCTGCATGACGCACAGTACCCAGCTCACTGTCACCTTTCCTGAGCTAAATTTAAATGTAATGTGACCGGCAAGCGGTCGCCTAATTTCATAGGATTTCATACAAAAATAGGCGATTGTGCATACGTTTTCATACGATATCTTACAAACCCATTCATGAGAATACGTTGGGTCTCATGAGTTGTTGTAGAAAATAAGAAGTCTTGTGGCCTGAATGAGTATTACAAGAACAAAAACTCTTGATTTCACTTTGACTTTAAAACAATCTTTCTCGTCCAGGAGGGTACGTGGTTGTGGTCTGATGGATCCAAATTCAACTACAAATGCTGGAATGCGGGGGAGCCTAACAACCTCAGAGGGGAGAACTGTCTTGCGATGAACTGGGGCGGAGGTAAAAAAACATTTAAAACATCTTGTTGTATGTTGCACTTTTAAATGTAAAAGTTAAATGTAATTAGTTTCATTGGTTGTAAACTCTCTCTACAGCAAACTGGAACGACTGGGCTTGTAACAACCAGGCTTCTTTCGTGTGCTCCAAGAACCTGTAACTCTAACGAGCCATCATGATGCCTCTACAGCTCATCTATAATCTCTATCATTGATTCTCTTTCAGTTTGTTCAGCAGACAGAAACAGCTCTCTGCTGACAGATGACTCACTTTCACTTGTTTATTATCTGAAGAGTTAGGGAACAGTTCACATTTGGGTTTAAAATTAGACAGAAACTGGCTCACTGAGCTGGACAAAAACAAATCAGTAATAGGACATTTAATCTACAGTAAATAACACAAAATGAAATACAGAAGACATTTGAATATTCACAAATCTTTTAAATTTTAGTTTACTGAATATTATCTGTTATGAACAGCGCCCACTCATCTGATGAAATATTAACACACTAATTAGATTTCTCTCTGAGAGTTATTGTTCAGATCGATACAACTCTCATGTGTGTATGCTAAATATGAAGTTCCCTTGAGCAGACGTTTGCTTAGCTTAGCATAAAGACTGGAAACGGGGGGAAACAGCTATCTTAGCTTAGCATAAAGACTGGAAACAGGGGGAAACAGCTAGCTTAGCTTAGCATAAAGACTGGAAACAGCTAGCCTGACTCCGTCCAAAGGTAAACCTACCAGACATGAGTGGTGATGATCTTTTTATCCAAAATGTCCAGATAGAAAATAAAAGTGTATATTTTGTCGGACCTTTCTGTGATACAAGAGGAGAATGTAACTGTAATAACACTTCATAATAACTATTAATAATTCATATAGTGCACTGGTTTAATGAACTGGTTACTTTTTATTCTTAAAACTGATGTGTTGTGTTCTTTATTCATCTGATTTCCTTTTCTATATAATCAACTAAGCATTCAAAAATAAAAGACATATTGTCACAAAAACAGTGTCTGGTCCTGTTGTTGTTTTCTAAAAGGGACAAATCATTAATATTGACCCTGGGGGCTTGAACTCACAACCTTTGGGTCTAAAGACAAGAGCTGATCTCAGTGAGGTATTGGCCAGGTGATGAGACAACTGGCTTCATGACATCAAATAGACAATGTGCAGGACTGCTTCAAAATGTTGATGATGAAATACTGTCACTAATTTCACTTTGTCTAGTAAGGTCTGTTATTTATTTTATTATTATTATTTTTTAGATATTAGCTCCCTGAGATCAGCACCTTTGGCAGGTGCTGATCTCAGGGAGCTATTATGTGGGTGATGACACAAATGGCCTCACAACATTTAGTAGACAAAAATGCATCTTACTAGAAAATTGAGAGAATTTGTGTACTGTGTTTAGACAACATAGAGATGCCTGTAATGTATTTTCACAAAGATCAATTAGTGACAAACTGATGTTTAAAGATGCTCTGTTTTGCATTGACTGCAGTAGCGTAGATGAGGACACAATCCTCGCTACTGCTGCACCAAATGCTTGCTCGGGGGAAATTTAAATCGTTGTCTTTGTAAATTACAGTGTGGTGTAGACCTTCTCTATCTGTAAAGTGTCCTGAGATAACTCTATCATATCATATAATCTGTTTTGTTGTGCATGATCAAAAACATCAACCCCCCCCCACCCACACACACACACACACACACACTTTTTTTTTTCCGCAAACACACCCTACATATAGTGGCAACTCTCAGACAGCTTGAGAGGTGATTTAACTGTCAAAAGGGTGAAAACCAATCCAAAGCATCAGAATAATAGCATCTAACTTTACTGAACAGCTGTGGCTGGAAATGGCAAAAGAAGACATTGTGTACATGAAAAACATGCAAAGCAACTAAATTAATATTATTCAACATATGGCCTAGCCTTTTACAGAAAATATTCACATCTAACTCCCAATGTAATCATGAACAATATCACAGTTAACTGTAAATTAATCAGACATCTTTCCCCAATGTAACAGATTACATTTACCTTTATTAACTCCGTTACATGTAACTAGTTCCTCCCCAACACAGTTTAAAAGCCAACAGACAGACAGTGATGTGGTAGCTCAGGGTCTCCAGCAGAGGGCAGACATGTTGTTTTATAGATCCAGCTGCTGAACCTCTGGATCTGATGATGTTTCTGCCTCTCAGTCAAGGGTGGAGGTTTGGTTTCAACATTGATGGGGGGACACATTATAACTGGGGGGTCTGGGGGTCGTCGCTCATAAAATAAAAATAAAATATTGTCTGTCAAATTCTTCATTTCCTGCATTCTGGTGAAATTTAATGCAACAATTTATGGTGCAAATGTCTTTATTTATGTAAAGGAAATGATTATTCTCCTTTATTGTTCAAAACTTTCTTCACATTCAAAACATCACACGTGTTTCAGGATGTGTTATTTTTGATGAATCATGTCCATCTCAACAACTAATCTGTTAGAGAATGAGACCTTGTTAAAGCCAGAAGCTCCAAAGTTTAAATCTACATAAATCTATCTTTATTTTTCACTTCCTGTTGTGTTCTTTAATCACACACAGTTCTATTTTGACGTACATGTTTTGAGCCCCCTCAAACGTTATTTTTACCTCCTTTCAGGAGTGGGTTTTTCATATTTTTTGAGGGAGACAAATCTACGTCTTCTAAATATTGAAATCTACACCTATGATCTCAGTGGATCAACTCTGCTCACAGCTGGAGACCTCTGATGATCAATAAAGCTTTATCATCATTATTTATTCATCTTTTTCATGCTTAAGTAAACAGAACACAAAGGCATCTAGAAAAATTATGAATAAAGGCAAAATATATACAAGTTATCTTAAATAGTAAAACAAGTTTTTAAAAACCATTAAAACAGTGATTAATGTAACATACTGTCCCTGACTAGAGGATTTTTTTGGCATTCCATAACTCTTTCTGAATATTGGAAATCCAAACGCATCTTGCGCGGTTTACGCATGAACAAAATCCCGTCATTTGGTCTGGATGATAAATCCTTCATGCACAAATGGGAACAAATTCTGAACAAATGCTCCCTTGACCTAATGCTCTTGATAATTGAGAAGTCTGAACAAGACAAATTAAAAATTGATGTGAAATGGGTAGAACATGAAATGAAGAGCAAAGTTAATGCCGATATGTTTGCTGAAGCTACAGAGAAAATCTCTTCCATGCTATCCGGATTTGTGAAGGATTTACAGACCTACAAGATAAGAAAATATGAACGGGATACTAAAGATTATGCAGACGGGACAGTGTATGATTGGCAAAGAAGCAGAAGGAGGTTTCCTAGGAATAACCGCCCGCCCCTGCCCAAGACGAACAGGTACATGCCTCTTTCAACAGCGAGTGAGAGAGACTCCTCTGATGATCTGAGTGACGTCAAGGAGGTGGCGGCCTACTACATCCTAACCCTATGTCTTTTCGGGATCGAGGCTACAAACACCAAAGACAAAGACGAGGCGGGGCTCAAGGGGGAAGAAGAGAAACCCCGCCACCGACGCGTTGGTCCCCACAGAACCAACAGAAGAGACTGTAATCAACATCTCGGACTCGGCCCTTTTGGATACAGAGAAAGCAGTGCTTCGGAAAGGACTCTCGTTTGCCCTGTCTAATTTCACCAACGCTTTCTCTCTTAAAGTGGACCTGTTTAAATTCTTTAGACAGCTTCATCTTAAACATTTCTTTTCTAGGTTCAATGTCTTGTCTAATAGTGATAGTGTAAGCAGTTCACAGCTTACCATCATACCTTGGGGATACAACTGATGTTTTGAATTTGATTAATGATTGGAATTGAAAAGCAATGATATTATTGTGTCTTTGGATGTGCAAAGTCTTTATACATACCCCACCACATAGGTCTACAAGCCATGTCGCATTACCTCGCCAAACGTCCCACTGATGTTCTGCCTCCATCAGAATTTCTTGTAAATCTAATCGAGATCATTCTATCTAATAATCTCTTTAAATATTCTGGCAATTTTTATTTACAACTTCAAGGGACTGCTATGGGGAGTGCTTTTGCACCCTCTTATGCCTGTTTGGTGATGGGTTTATGGGAAGAAAAATATATACACAATATTGAAAATAACCCCTTTCATTCCAAAATATCACTGTGGCGCAGATATATAGACGATGTTCTTTTAATATGGAAGGGTACACTTAATGAGTTAAATAATTTTTTGACTTATGTAAATTCTTCCACAGATTATTTGTCCTTTACTATGGAATGTAATAATCAGTCCATTGATTTCTTAGATCTTACTATTTCTAAGGACGTCAATAATATTTTACAATCTACCATCTATCGCAAACCCCTTAGTAGGGACACCCTGTTAGGAGCCGACAGCAATCACTCGTCTCATCTAGTCCGTAACATACCAGTGGGCCAGTTTTTGCGAGTCAGAAGAAATTGTAGCACCACAACTGATTTTATGTCAAAAGCAGCCCAGTTAGCGCACCGTTTTGGAACAACGAGGATATGACACAATCTGATATTACAAAAGCATGGGACAGGGCTCTTAGTACAGATCGCGCCTCACTGTTGAAGAAAAAACTTAAGTCACACACAACACCTAGAGTATTTTTTTTCGACCGGCTACACTCCAGAAGCAGGAAGAATGAAAAATGTTATTCGCAAGCATTGGCATGTTCTGAAGAGTGACCCGACACTCAAAGACATATGCGCTAATCCGCCTAGGTTTATATTTAGGCTGGCAACATTCGTGACCGATTGGTACATTCAGATATGTCTAATCCACCTCTGACCACTTGGCTCCCCAACCCACCTTTGGGTTTCAATAAATGTGGTAACTGTGCGGAATGCTCCAAGTCGACCAATACGAAGGAATTTTCACATCCTCGCACTAGCAAGAAATACTCTATCTCTTCATTTATTAATTGTAACAGTACACATGTAGTGTACCTTCTAAAGTGTCCCTGTGGACTGGCTTATATAGGCCAAACAAAACGTCAACTCAAACTAAGAATATCTGAACATAAGACAGCTATTAGTACCCAGAATTTAACATATGCTATGGCGAGGCATTATAAGCAGGCCAATCATGGCTCCCCCGCATCACTGAGGTTTTGGGGAATCGAGAAAATCATACCCCCATCCAGGGGTGGTGATATCATTAATAAACTTCTATGCGTTCTGGATACATACACTCAGCACTTTAGAACCTCTAGGTTTAAATGAAGAATTTAATTTAACTTGCTTTCTCTAAGTCAAAATATGTTAAAGTATAGTATTTAAGATGAATATACTTTTATTTCCATTGTATTGTGAACATTTTATATTTGTTACATATCAACATTGTTACCTATCAACATTGTTTTTTTAATTCACTTTTGAACTGTGTGTGGGCATTTGCCCTTTAATGACTGATTGAGTGTAACACCTTGGTTGAGATGGGTGTATCTTCAGGCAGCTAACACGCCCCCCTTACGCACCTGTCGATGATTCTTATTAAGGGCTTCATTGCCCATTCTCTCCTAGGACTCTGATGAAGATATAACTGCATCGAAACGTTATTCACTGTTTTGCACCTTAAGTAATAAAACTATCAAGTAAGAAGATATCTATGTTGCACCGGCTATTTTTTGTTACTTTATAGTGATTAATGTAAGTTAGCAGCATGAAACGATTGTACAAAATAGTAATTCAAGTTCGTTCAGTCTTTTGAAGTGTATGTGTGTGTGTGTGTGTGTGTGGGGCAGTCTTTACAGCTTCCGATAATAAGCTATTTTTCAGCCCATTTGTTTTACATGTTATTGCTCTGTGCCTACTCTCGGAGGGGAGGGGTGAGAACAGGCAGTGTCCAGGGTGGGATGGGTCCTTTCATATTACAGCTGGCTTTCTTTTTCAGTCGGCCTGTGTAGATGTCCTGCAGAAAGTGGGATGTTCAGTACACCTTGACCAGCTGAAATCTATCATCACCTCCTTGGTCTTAGTTATTAAGGTCTAGGTTGTTATGCTGACACCAGTGAGCCAGATGTTGTACCTCCTGTCTGTAGGCTGTTTCATCGTTGTCTGTTATGAGGACAACTACGGTGGTGTAGTCCACAAATTTGATAATGGTATTGGACACAGCTGCATAGCTGTAATTTAAGAAGTGATGGGGACAGATTGTTCAGGACGAGGATTTTTTTTAAGATTATTTTTATATGCATTTTTAGGCCTTTATTATTATTATTATATATATACAGTTTAGACAGAGAAAGCAGAGAGAAAGGGGGAATGACATGCAGCAAAGGGCCCAGATTGGAGTCAAACCCGGGGCCTTCATTGAGGACTGAGCCTCTGCATATGGGCGTGCGCTGTACCAGCTGAACTACACAGGCGCCCAGGAGGATTTTTAATGAAAGATTTTTATCCATTTGTCTCTCCAAATCACAGATTCCAACTAGCCTACATTTCATTTGTGAAAACACATACATTTTCAGTAAACCGTTCCATACTGTTTTACTGCATCTTGCCCAATAGGAGAAATGTTAACATTTAACTGGTGTAGGGGGGTCTGGGGGCATGGCTGCGCGGATAAAGTTTTGGCCGTAATAGTCAAAATTTGGTGGTCTCAGGCACATTCTAATGCCACTGTTCCAACATATACACTGATCTTTATTATTGCATATTTAAATGAGTTTTCCTCCCTATATTTTTGTATATATTTTCATTATATATTTCTTTCATTATTGCCTATATCTATATGAGTCTATCAATCAACTGATGCAACCTGAGTAACGTGCACACACGCCTACTTATGGTGCGTTCAAATCAACTCAGTCCTGTGTCAAGTGTGGGGGACGGAGGGCACTGACATGTTAAGTGTGGGCGACATGTGCACCGCGTAGCCCGTGTCCACTAGACCCTTGATTGGAGGTGTGAATTCAGGAGCAGTGGTGTGTGAAAAGGTTGTAGAGGAGGGTGCAGAGGATGCATCCCTGCAGCGTTCCTGTGTTCAGAATCAGAGTTAAGGATGTGTGGCTGCCTATCCCGACGTGTTGTGGCCTGTTGCTCAGAAAGTCAGATATCCAGAAGCATAGTGAACTGCTCAAGCCCAAGTAGCCCACTTTTTGCATCAGTTTGTATGGGAGTATTTATTTACGGAGTGTCTATTTGCACCCCAGGTACAAATAGCCTCGGCCACACAGCTGAGCTATTCACACCCTGTGACGTAACAACAAAAACACGTTGCTCTCGTGCACCGAAATCATGGCGGACGTTCATCTTCCATGACTGCAGAAACTGGCGTATTAGGAAATTTTTGTCTCTAAAGTTGATAACAATCGAATTTCTAGCGGAAAATGGATACTACAGTTGCGCTTTCTGTCTTTAGTGAAAGCATACAACCGTTAGTTTGTTAGTTAGTACCTATTTTTTGTATACAGTATGGTTACCTAGCAACCGAGGCTTGAAGACACCAAGTGGTAAACAGTTGTACAACATTCTCCAAGAACTGATAGGTGAGTGGTTAGAACACTGAGCTTTGGTCTGGGAGCCTGGAGTTTGATTCTCTGGGGAGGTGATTGTGTTTTTTTTCATTTTGGATTGGATAATTTGCATGCAATTGCGCAAGTCAGGGCCCGCGAACGTGAAAATTTTTTTGCAGGGTAGTAGGGGAAGACTCATGAATATGCCTGCTCTGGTTGGGTTGGTTAGGTTTAGGCAAGAGGAATGGGATTGGTTATGGTTAGGGTAAGAATGTTTGGGCGATAATATTCCAAAAAGGTGTAATACATGAGTAGTATGGATAACTGTGTGCAAATATATGCCAAGGTACTGTAAATGCACAGGGGTGCAAATAGCATACATTGATATTTGTACCAGACGGGGTATTAATAGAACACATTGCTGTGTGCACCGGCGGGGTATGAATAGCATTCATTTCTAATTGCACCAGGGTACGAATAGCTCTTCTAATTGCAGCAGGGTATGAATAGCATACACTGCTTATTGTACCAGGGGTGCAAATAGCCTCACCCATTTATTTATCTTTCAAAACACTTGGCAATGATGGGGGTAAGAGCAACTGGTCTAAAAACAAACACATCGTGAAAGACACCAAGAGATTTTTAGTTATTCAAAAGAAAATATCAACAGAAAACTGCACTTTAAAATGTAACTGTCATTCTTTTTTTTAGTGGTGCCTTATACTGTATATTCAATTCAATGTTAAATGTGTTCAATAAACGAAAGTTGGAAATTATTTCCTTTCACTTGTTTTAAAAGCCTAAGAGCCCTAAGGGATCGTCCACGATAATAAACGGCACCTCTGATTAATATTTAGATAATTTGATAACGGTTTAATGTAGCAAGTTACCGATTTTTCCTGCTAAAAGCTAAGGAGTTAGCCATCACAGGGGTGTCTTTGGTGTCTTTGTAGCCTTTACAGAAGGTTTTCTATCCAGCCTGGAAGTTGTGCCTCTTTTCGGAGTTGTTCAGCAATACATCCAAACTCGTATATCCAAGATTTATCCACTTGATGTCCATAATTTATCAATTTTCCATCATTTTTGCCGCTAGCTCGATGCAAGCTGCCATTTTGAATATCCCATGATGCTTTGCGAGATTGTGTTGACGTCTTTCAACCAATGGGAAGGCAGGCTCCCTTTCCTGAGCCACATTAACCAGCTCCGACTGGGGGATCCCGAGGCGTTCCCAGGCCAGGTTGGAGATATAATCCCTCCACCTAGTCCTGGGTCTTCCCCGAGGCCTCCTCCCAGCTGGACGTGCCTGGAACACCTCCCTAGGGAGGCGCCCAGGGGGCATCCTTACCAGATGCCCGAACCACCTCAACTGGCATTGCTGTGTGTGTGATTTCAATAAATATGACATTATTATTTTGATTATTGGCATAAGTGAATGTCATGAGGGCAAAAGCGTTTGGACTTTTTTTTAAAATATTTATATATTTAGTCAACTGTATAAGTTCTTCACAGTGTGACTCCTAATACATATGGGAACTGATTTAGACAGGAGATTGGCTTAGATTGTATTGATATGTGTGTGATATTTATATATATCTGTGAGATTCATGTTCCGTTTTATTTATTTATTTGTCTTTAAGGTCATATAACCTTTTTTTTACATTCAAGTGACCTCACTACGGCACAAATATTCTAATAGCCCAGTTTCTCCTGAAAAAAATTATGTTCATAAATTGACTGTAGACAACAGGGTTGATGTTTTACAAGCTTCTATAGAAAATAAAACCAGACGGACAATGAACTGTAAAAATGACCTTAGGTATCTGAGCGTTTTAAATTAAACAAGCAATTTGTTGTATTTTAGCAGAATACTGAAAGCAGGAGAACTGGGAACACTTTAATATCTGATTTTTTTTGCAAGTTATATCGTTATTGTGATATTCAACAACTTTATCACATATTCAATTTGTGTGTATTTGCTGTTGTTTTGTGTCTTCATGGTAATTGTTGGGCTCTTTTGCATCTTTATGTGACTTTTGTGTCTTTATGTTCTTTTTGTGTGTTTTTGAGGTCATTCTCAGGGGTTTTTCCACGAATTCCAATGTATTTGGGTTATGATATCCCATCCTCGGAAATATTTGAGGCTCTGCATACCCCTTTGGCCTCATTTTCAACATGCAGAGTAAAAACACTTAGTTAGGGTTATGGATGGGGAGATGGGGTTAAAAAATTTACGTTTAAGTGACAAAAAGGACAAGAATAGGTCACAAACCCCAGTCTCCTGGGGGAAAGTGCTGTGTTGTTTGACCCATCCACCCAAAAACCCTCAAAGTGCTTTTTTTATTTGTGTGTGTAGAATCCACCTTCCTTCACCTCAGTTGGCAAACCACTCTAACCAGTCATGTGTTCAGCAGGGACTTAGAGTTTAGTATGGCACTACGGATATGATATTGGATATATACGTTTGAGTGTTTAAACTGCCCACAGTATTAGATCGAACCGGATATGATATCCGTGTTGGTGTGTTTGAACATCAAAGCTGCCAAAAAAACTCACATTGAGGACAAGTTGGTATTGTTACAATTACAGACTGTAAGTGTGTCCTGGCAAAGTTTTTATGTCTTTGTTTTCCTTGTTTTTAGCTCTTCAAGTCTTTTTCAGGTTCAATTAGCTCAAATGTCCCACTTGTTTGCGTTGTATCTGCAGGTGGCTGATGCAGGAAGGAGGGTCTGATCAACCAAAAGGTCTGCGCCAGGCGGGATGCAGGTAAGGATCTCGACGCATGGTCTGCAGGGTTTTCCCCTGTACGAACATAGTGCTATTATTCCGGCTTCGAGGACTGGTCGATATGTTGTACTCTATTGTGGACGTATGTGTAAAATCGTTTGGACTAATTACAAATATAACTACATGCTCTCTGTGTAGAACTTGGTGGTCTCCAACTGCAGGTCTAGCTCGTCCTGGATGAGATCTGCCATCTCTACTGTTAAAACAGCAGCACACAGCTCAAGCCTTGGGATTGTAGAGTCAGACTGGGCTGCTAGTTTTACCTTGCCCGTGACGAATCTTACCTCGACTTGCCCATCTTCTTCAACTGCTTTCAGGTACGCCACAGCACCAATGGCCTTGGTTGATGCATCCGAGAACACACACAATTCTGTGTGCACTGCTTTTGTGAGTGAGGTTGTCGTGTATATACGTGGAACATGAAGCTGTTTTAGGTCTTGGAGCGAATGTCTCCAGGATTCCCATCTGCTTAATTTATCTGTCGGTATATCCCAGTCTAAAAGTTCAGATGTATGTTCTTTGAGGAGAGCTCTTCCCTGGATCGTGACGGGCACTAGCAGAGCGAGCGGAACAAAAACACTGTTAACAGTGTAGAGGATTCCACGTGGTGTAAAAGGTTTGATCATGGTCCACACAGACTAGGTGAATCTGTTGGTTGTGATCTCCCAGAGCAGACCTAGGCTTCTCTATGTGGGTGCTGTTTTTCTCAGCACTCGCTCAGATCTAAGTCTTTAATCACTGGGGCACAATCTTTGGGCAGAAAAGCCTTCATGACTGCAAGACAGTTTGAGGCAAACTTGTGTAGGCGCAGGTTTGATTCAGCGAAGGAGGCCTGCACAGTGTCTATGATTGGTTCAATTCCACGTGAATTGTTCTTTTAATTTGGATCCCCATTAGCTTCAGCATGAGCTAAAAGCTATTCTTCCTGGGGTCCTGCAATCTTTCTTGTGACAATACAACATTACAACATCACATTAAACACAATACACACACAGACATTATTTCACATTACACAAAATTTCACAAAATAAAACTCATATTTAAATTTTACAGCTAATGCAATTGATCAAAAGTAAAGAAAAAGATATGATGCTACTCCGAATTAATCTATTTTAAGGAATAAGAGATAACAAAAAGCCCTATAACCGATTCACTACCAAATTGGTATTAGATGTTGAAATGTCTTTAAAGGTAATATTTCTTGTGATTTTTTAAAACTGTACAGAGTGCTTTATTGTTTAATATTATTTGGGAGAAAGTTCCATTCACACATTGCTCTGTATGTAACGTTGAATTGATTTGGTTTTCACTTTAGGTAGAATAAAAACAACCTCCCACTGCATGAGTGTTTTCCTCTTTATGCATGTTGAAAATTTGTAATTAAATCGTTATTTAAAAAATAAGACTGAATCTGTTAGTAAACAATTCTTTCCATTATTTTACCTAGAATTGGTAATAAACTCATTGGTCAACTGTTCCATCGTTGTCCCGATATGACAGGCCGGTGAGATAACCATCCTCTTTAGGGCCTTGGATCTCCATAAGCAAATCCACAAGTTCACGTAATTTGGAGTGATCCTTAGCTGAAATGGTAGGAAAACTGTTCAACTGCTGAAACATTGACCATTTAATGATTTCAGGGGCAGCATAGCATTCAGGTAGTCTCTCCCATGCTTTCTGTAAAGCCAGATTAGGGTTGCTGACATGCACTGAATGCATGCGTTTTACCTGTTTGGGAGATTCCTTTCCCAAATATTTAGTCATTAGATCCAATTCTAGCGTTGCTGTGAGGTGAACTTTGCCAGCTGCAATGGTGAATCAGGAGTACCATGCACGGTAATTGTTAGGCTTATCATCAAACTGAATTGACGAGGTCTGGTCGTACTAAATACTGTGCTAAAGGCTCAGCCATAGGTGGCTGGAGGAATATGTTGGGGAGTATATGACTGTGCATGTACATTCATAGTGGGGTTTGTTTTTTTTTACTTTAACTTTCCTCTCAACTCCTTTTTCCATTTTTAGGAAACGTCTGATGAGCTGAATGTTATTCCTCTCTTCTTCGGTGGTCCTGCGACTATAAATCCCTTGTGCCCCTTGCCCTCTCCCCGTTTTGTAATACCGTTTGGGAGAGGTGAGTGTAATTTATTTTTGGCTCATTCTTTATCTGAATTCATCCCATTATTTATTGTATTATTGTATTGTATACACATTGTTCATTACATCCAGACACCGTCATACACCTGATCCTGACATTTACACCTTGTTAAATATTGGTTATATATCAAATCTCTACCTGTCTCATTGCATGAACTGTCAATCATGATTAAGACCACTCCCCTTTCCAAGGTATATAAGGGACTCTCTTTTCCCTCCAAAACCAAACCACACCAGACAGAACAAAGATTATTGATGTGAGTTTAATGGACATTTTCACATTGTATTGTCATCATTATCATTGAAAGATTTGCCTGCAAGTTTGTTTATGCTAGATTGTAGAGTTTATTCTGTTGAGTAAACATAAAATGAAGTGCAGATTGTGGATGCATTAATGATGTAAATCAGGTTAAGTTTAACATAATTGTTTATTATTGAGAGTTTAATGCTATTCAGATCTGTGACATTTTCTTTCAGTGACAGTCATCAGCTTGTTCTTCTCTGTGTCAGCCAATCACCACCTCAGCAAAGGTATTTAAATTTCAATTTATTATCATAATTTCATCTATTTTTACTTTTAATAATAACTAATCCTGTCTTTAATGAGAGGAGAATTTGGGGGAGAGGGAATGAGTCCCAAGTGCAGGAGTTATAGTTTCTCTTTATCGTGAGTGAGGGGACAACGTACCCTGTGTGCAGTTCTCACAGCCAGAAAAGAGTACTTTGTAACAGACTTAACAGACATTAAGTCAGAGCTGGTCCACCAAGATCTCGTCTGAAGTGAACTCTGATCTGTTCTCTCCCTCAAGTTTTTATCCTATCCTCACAGGGAGGGTGAGAGAGTCTTCTTGTTTCTAGGCAAAAACTGTTATCTTACACACACACACACACACGCCAAGGTCGGGGCCTCCGTGTGGCACAACTTCCTCTTCCGTTCTCGCAACCTTCAAACAATGTACCTCTATGCCTTGAAAGCCTAAACTATTTTTATGACTTAAGCTTAACTTTCTGTGCATCAGAGGTCACCCGGAGTACTTCTAACCACTTCCAGTAGCACATACACATATTTTGTTAATAAAATATTCCTACACCCCACCGTTGTGATGAAAAGAGAGCTGAGCCAGAAGGCAAAGCTCTCGATCTACCTGTCAATTTCTTTCCTGACCTCACCTATGGTCACGAAGGCTCCCACGACACGACCCCAGATAAGCGGATGACGATGGATAATGTATCAAATATTAAACCATATCTATATTTTATAATACACTTGTAACTAGCTGGATACTTTAATTTGATAAATGGCTCATTAATGATCAATTGTAGTCATTCATTTTCTGAAATTATTTCCTTGTATGCAGTCTTTTTACTTTGTTAGACGTCTTTCCACAGATGGCATCAGTCTTTCCGTTTGCTTTGTTGCTCTGTTTGTCCAGTGGACTGTTGACTGCATATGTAAGTATACTCTTAAGAAATAAATCAGAAAAATAACAGAAAAAGATCTGGCAGCTCATTACCCAGATTTTGTCCCGTAATTAAAAACGGAAATTTGGTGTGTAGCTACATAAAAAATAAATGTTCTGTTATTTTAATAAACAGTTTACAATCTTGTTGTCGGCCCTGTTCAGCAGATGTTATTGCACATACAGATGCAAATGCTCATATAATGATGCTTATTACTCATGGTTTTGTTTACTTGCTGGTTGTGCTGTTTGCAGCACATTAAAGTCAACTGCACAGCTGTTCATTGTTAATTCTGCTACTGATAAGTCTCACCTTTCCGTTTTTGTTAATAATGGTTACACTAATAAATGTGCATTAAAAGATGTGAGCTCATAAAACCTGTGCAACAAGGACCATATTGTATGTATATTATATATATAACATCTAAAGCTAAATGTAGCTCTTAACTGGCTGAGTTATATGGGGATTAACACTAAACAGTAGACAATCAGTCCAGTCTCTCCAACCGGAAATGTAATTGGCTGTTAGTCTTGTGTAACTTATAATAAATTGACATTTTTGTGATCACAGTGTCTTGAAGAAAGTAAAATCTCCTGCCCAGGTCAGAACAGTATCTCTGACTCGTTGGGTTGCTCTGATTGTAGTCTTGCATTGCCAGCTCTATCTCCACAGCGCTGCGGAGGAGCGATCTCTAAATTAACCGTTGTCGATATAGACTAGACTGATTATTTTTGGCTTGTTTGTTCATACAGGGTGCACCTTCCTGCCCTCCTTATTGGACTCAGTTTGGCTCTCGCTGTTTTGCTTTCTACATCCAGACAAAGACCTGGATGGATGCAGAGGTACAGCAGTTCTTTCTATCATAACACATGTATGCTAAATACCAATGTACTCTAATACTTTACTGCAGTAAAACTACTAATACCACATAATAAGAAAAAAGATCAAAACACTCCCAAGACATGAACACCCGCTGATACCGATTCTACTTACATATGTTTTCTTAAGTAACATTTTAAATGCAGGACTTTTATTGTAACAGAGTATTTTTACAGTGTGGTATTAGTACTTTTACTGCAGTAAAGGATCTGAATACTTTTTCCACACCACTGATTAAACATATTAAAATGTGCCCTGTAAAACTGTTAATAATGTGATTATGTTTTGTTTTTCTTGACATTTTAAACTGATGATATTGTCTCCATTAGACCTTCTGCCAGACCGCTGGTGGGAATCTGGCTTCCATCCACTCAGATGCAGAACATGCATTCATCAAAGCCTTCATTAACCAAGTGACCGGTACACAGAGAACGTCCTGGATCGGAGGCTTTGATGCAGTGAAGGTGAGACTTTTATCATCACACAGGAAGTGATGTCGCTCATCTCTCAGCCTGTTCTTATGAAGAATTCATACATATAGCTGTGAAAAGTAAATCACTGTAATCTATATGTATTTCACATATTTATTACTCTCAGCAGCACATTGACTGCTGCTGTATGAGAGCGTGAAAACATGTTTTAACGGTCGCCTAATTTCATAGAATATTAAAGATAAAATCTTGAACTGCATCTAAAGATTTTAGATTGTTATGCAATTAATATTCTAGAGCTACAACTTAACATTCTAGAACTGTAATTAACATTCTAGAAGAGCATGTTACAATTCTAGAAGTTCAGCCTAACATTGTAGAACTAATTATCTTAGAATGTTAAAGTTACACTCTTGAACTACATCTTAATATTCTAGATCTTCATACAAAATTAGGCGATTGTGCATAAGTTTTCATACGATATCTTACAAACCCATTCATGAGAATGCGTTGGGTCTCATGAGTTGTTGTAGAGAATAAGAAGTCTTTTGGCCGAAATGAGTATTACAACAAAAACTCTTGATTTCACTTTGACTTTAAAACAATCTTTCTCCTCCAGGAGGGTACGTGGTTGTGGTCTGATGGATCCAAATTCAACTACAGAAGCTGGAATGCGGGGGAGCCTAACGGCTGTGTAGGGGAGAACTGTATTGCGATGAACTGGGGCGGAGGTAAAATAAACATTTAAAACATCTTGTTGTATGTTGCACTTTTAAACATAAAAGTAAAATGTAATCAGTTACATTGGTTGTAAACTCTCTCTACAGCAAACTGGAACGACTGGGCTTGTAACAACCAGGCTTCTTTCGTGTGCTCCAAGAACCTGTAACTCTAACGAGACATCATGATGCCTCTACAGCTCATCTATAATCTCTATCATTGATTCTCTTTCAGTTTGTTCAGCAGACAGAAACAGCTCTCTGCTGACAGATGACTCACTTTCACTTGTTTATTATCTGAAGAGTTAGGGAACAGTTCACATTTGGGTTTAAAATTAGACAGAAACTGGCTCACTGAGCTGGACAAAAACAAATCAGTAATAGGACATTTAATCTACAGTAAATAACACAAAATGAAATACAGAAAACATTTGAATACTCACACATCTTTTCCATTTTAGGTTACTGAATATTATCTGTTATAAACAGCGCCCCCTAATCTGATAAATATTAACACACTAATTAGATTTCTCTCTGAGAGTTATTGTTCAGATCGATACAACTCTCATGTGTGCACGCTAAATATTAAGTTCCCTCAAGCAGACGTTAGCTTAGCTTAGCATAAAGACTGGAAAAAAGGGGAAACAGCTAGCTTAGCTTAGCAAAGCATAAAGACTGGAAACAGGGGTAAACAGGGGGGTGGGGTAGTCCACTGGTTTAATGAACTGGTTACTTTTTATTCCTAAAACTGATGTGTTGTGTTCTTTATTCAGCTGATTTCCTTTATTATATAATCAACTTAGCATTCAAAAATAAAAGACATATTGTCACAAAAACAGTGTCTGGTCCTGTTGTTGTTTTCTAAAAGGGAAGAGTCCCGCACACTGACCATTACGCAAGCAATAATTTATTTAGAAAAATACAACGTTTTGGTCTCAGACCTTCGTCAGGTAAATTTTACCTGATTTACCTGATGAAGGTCTGAGACCGAAACGTTGTATTTTTCTAAATAAATTATTGCTTTCGTAATGGTCAGTGTGCGGGAATCTTCTCTAAGCTTTTGATCTGCTACTTTTGATCATATCCTACGCACCTGCCCGACAAAAGAGGTGTGCAAAAAAGCTTTCTTACGTTTTCTAAAAGGGACAAATCATTAATATTGACCCTGGGGGCTTGAACTCACAACCTTTGGGTCTAAAGACAAGAGCTGATCTCAGTGAGGTATTGGCCAGGTGATGAGACAACTGGCTTCATGACATCAAATAGACAATGTGCAGGACTGCTTCAAAATGTTGATGATGAAATACTGTCACTAATTTCACTTTGTCTAGTAAGGTCTGTTATTTATCTTATGAATTTCTGAGACAAAATCCGGGGACATTTTCAGCTCAGAAGCATAAATACCTCCAAAACAGGTAATGTTTTTATCTTTGTAAAACTTAAAACGGGGACACTGCCCCAGGGGTGTCACTAGACCTATAGCTGCACTGGGGCACAAGCCTCCCTAGGGGGGTCCATGGTCATGCTCCCCTGTAAGAAGATTTTGTCTATTTTAACGTTTAAATGCATTCATCTGGTGCACTTTGAAAAGAAATTCAGAAGTTAGACTTGATTATTCTTATCTATATATATCTTATTATCTATATATATATATATATATAATTCTGTCAAAAATTAATGAAACACTAGGTTATACTAAGTTATTAGCATGTCGTTGTCTAGACCAGTGGTGGAATGCAACTACTTCAGTTCAAATGTTGAGGTACTTGTACTTTACTTGAGTCTTTTCTTTTCATGCCACTTCCTACTTCTACTCCGCTACATTTCAGAGAGAAATATTGTACTTTTTACTCCACTACATAGTTACTTTACACATTAAGATTTCTGCACACAAAACACATGTAGTTTATAAAATCTGATGTTTTATTCTAAAGTAAACTAGCCAACAATATAACAGCTACAAGTCCAGCTGAGATGATTAGACCATTAAACACACAACTGGTTGGATCCTTTACACTTTCTACAATGGGAGGATTCTTCTTTACTTTTAATACTTTAAATAATTACTTCTACTAGAAAATTGAGAGAATTTGTGTATTGTGTTTAGACAACATAGAGATGCCTGTAATGTACACACAGTACACATATTCAGCATTTTCATGCAGTCCTGCCCCTTGTCTACTAAATGTTGTGAGTCCATCTGTGTCATCACCCAGATGATAGCTCCCTGAGATCAGCACCTGCCAACGGTGTCAAAGGTTCTGAGTTCCAGCCCCTGGTGTTACAAGATGATCATACATATATCTAATCAGGTATTAAGCTGTGGACAACTGTCCTGCATGTTTTAAATGTGTAAAATACTCTGTTACAGTAAAAGTCCTGAATTGAAAATGTTACTTTAGTAAAAGTATGTAAGTGTCATTATAAACTTAAAGTATTAAAAGTAAAGAAGAATCCTCCCATTGTAGAAAGTTTAAAGGATCCAACCAGTTGTGTGTTTAATGGTCTAATCATCTCAGCTGGACTTGTAGGCCGTTATATTGTTGGCTAGTTTACTTTAGAATCAAACATCAGATTTTATAAACTACATGTGTTTTGTGTGCAGAAATCTTAATGTGTAAAGTAACTAGTAACTAAAGCTGTAACAGATGAATGTAGTGGAGTAAAAAGTACGATATTTCTCTCTGAAATGTAGCGGACTAGAAGTAGAAAGTGGCATGAAAAGAAAAGACTCAAGTAAAGTACAAGTACCTCAACATTTGGACTGAAGTATAGGGTGACCAGATGTCCCCGGTTTCCGGGGACAGTCTCCCGTTTCGGTGACCTGTCCCCGGCTGGAGCTGTCCCCGGAAATGTCCGCGGTTTTCACCGTGACTGACAGACCCAAAATTGGAATGAAAGAAAGAAAACATTGACCAAACGTATAGTCGTGCACCCTACACATGCAGGCTCAGCCAGAGCAAGCGCTGCTTATAGCTCAGAGATGTTCTAGAATGCCCATATTTTACGATGCTAAAATTACTGTTTATTTACATGGTAGTACATACTCTGGTGGGTTTAGTGAACGCAATTTCGCGGACTTTTTATGTTTAAAAAAAGGATCTTACTCTTTCACAGAAAGGTCGACCTACTTAGAAATCCTTTCCATATGTTGTCAGAGACTTAGAATATTAATTGGAGCCTGTCAGTGGCAAAACGAGCACTTTCATTAACGTGAATACAAGCTGGACAATTGTCGCAGCTTGTTTCGCCGTTGTAGTAGTATGTAAGTAAGTATGAAGTAGCAGCAGGGGCGATTCTAGGATCAGACCTTTTAAAGAGAATGTGACACGGATATAGTGCATGCAAAAGTGTTAACCCCCTTGCTGTGACAAATGGTTTGCGAGAAAATTAACATTGAACTTACATGAAATGTTATCATATTTGCATTCTGCATAAATCTCTGCACACCTATAACTCTCTGTAAAATATCTCACAAACTCTTCACTCAACACAACAAGCGGTTCCCGGATAATTCAGTTTTGAAATTGCAACAAAATTTCTACATGGTCTCCAACTTTGGGTATAAATTATAATGTATTCTCATGTAAACTATTTATGTCAGCACAGACATTTTTGGAAATTGCTTAGCCAGTGTATCCCACCATAATGGTTATTATATTTCCAGATTCCAGACAATCTCACTTACTTACTTATATATATCCCACTTACAAATATGAATATATATTTCTACTGTTATGCTTTCCAGTGACATTAATGCAAAATTATGAAGAAAAAACTATGGTTAAAATTCTGAAGTGCAAAATAGCTCAGACTACGGCACAAATATTTCCATCCATAGATAAGAATAATCAAGTCTAACTTCTGAATTTCTTTTCAAAGTGCACCAGATGAATGCATTTAAACGTTAAAATAGACAAAATCTTCTTACAGGGGAGCATGACCATGGACCCCCCTAGGGAGGCTTGTGCCCCAGTGCAGCTATAGGTCTAGTGACACCCCTGGGGCAGTGTCCCCGTTTTAAGTTTTACAAAGATAAAAACATTACCTGTTTTGGAGGTATTTATGCTTCTGAGCTGAAAATGTCCCCGGATTTTGTCTCAGAAATCTGGTCACCTTACTGAAGTAGTTACATTCCACCATTGGTCTAGACAAAGATATACAGTATATATATATATATATATATATATATATATATATATATATATATATATATATTACAATCCTGCATTTGCTTTGCAATTCCATTGACCTGGGTGGACTTCATAAAATCAATAACAGACCTTACTAGACAAAGTGAAATTAGTGACAGCATTTCAACATCAACATGTTTAAGCAGTCCTGCACATTGTCTATTTGATGTCATGAAGCCAGTTGTCTCATCACCTGGCCAATACCTCACTGAGATCAGCTCTTGTCTTCAGACCCAAAGGTTGTGAGTTCAAGCCCCCAGGGTCAATATTAATGATTTGTCCCTTTTAGAAAACAACAGCAGGACCAGACACTGTTTTTTTGACAATATGTCTTTTATTTTTGAATGCTTAGTTGATTATATGGTAAAGGATATCAGATGAATAAAGAACACAACACATCAGTTTTAAGAATAAGAAGTAACCAGTTCATTAAACCAGTGGACTATATGAATTATTAATAGTTATTATGAAGTGTTATTACAGTTGCATTCTCCTCTTGTATCACAGAAAGGTCCGACAAAATATACACTTTTATTTTCTATCTGGACATTTTGGATAAAAAGATCATCACCACTCATGTCTGGTAGGTTTACCTTTGGACGGAGTCAGGCTAGCTGTTTCCAGTCATTATGCTAAGCTAAGCTAGCCGTTTCCAGTCATTATGCTAAGCTATGCTAATGTCTGCTCGAGTGAACTTCATATTTAGCGTACACGCTTGAGAGTTGTATCGATGTGAACAATAACTCTCAGAGAGAAATCTAATTAGTGTGGTAATATTTTATCAGCCGCTGTTTATAACGACAATATTCAGTAAACTAAAATGGAAAAGATGTGTGAGTATTCAAATGTTTTCTGTATTTCATTTTGTGTTATTTACTGTAGATTAAAAGTCCTATTACTGATTTGTTTTTGTCCAGCTCAGTGAGCCAGTTTCTGTCTAATTTTAAACCCAAATGTGAACTGTTCCCTAACTCTTCAGATAATAAACAAGTGAAAGTGAGTCATCTGTCAGCAGAGAGCTGTTTCTGTCTGCTGAACAAACTGAAAGAGAATCAATGATAGAGATTATAGATGAGCTGTAGAGGCATCATGATGGTGGGTTAGAGTTACACGCTGTTCTGGGAGCACATGAAAGAAAGCTGGTTGATACAAACCCAGTTCCACAAGCCATTTACTGTAGAGAGAGTTTACAACCATGTAAATGATTACATTCAATGTCTAACTTTTATATTAAAGACTCCAACATACAACAATATGTTTTATATGTTTGTTTTACCTCCATTCCAGTTAATCAGAAGACAGAACTCCACTCCGGGGGCGTTAGGCTCCCCCGGACCCCAGCTTTGGTAGTCGAATTTGGATCCATCAGACCACAACCACGTACCATCCTGGAGGAGAAAGATTGTTTTAAAGTCAAAGTCAAATCAAGAGTTTTTGTTGTTGTAATACTCATTCAGGCCACAAGAGGATTATTCATGTATGATTCATGTTTTATTCCTCATATAATGTTTAGTTAAATTTAGCAGAGAAAATGTGACTGTGAGCCGGGTACAGAGCACCGTGAAGTGATGGGCCTTTCAGAGTTACTGTCAAATCAAACTGGAGGAAAACAGTTTTAAGCGGACGATTGTTCACGTGGGCGGAACCAATGTGCCCGGCCGAGTTTCGCCCGGGGGTTTAAAAAGGAGACATCGGAAGTAAAGAGAAACACAAGTTGACGAGCGGCAAACGGCGAGAGTTGAAAGAAGAGACTGTTGAAAAAGCTGCCGCGATCGCCAGCTAAAGCATGCAGAACTGATGATCTACAACACCCGAATGGCAGCCGGTAATAGACGGAGCTCTGAATGAACTGAGACTGCTGAAAACCGCTTTTGCTGTTATAGACGTTAGCTTAGCTGTAGCCACACGGTCGGCAGCGATTCAGAGACTCTAGCATCACTTGACCCTTTAATGCCTGAGAGACTTGTCTGCTTACCATATTGATTGCAAATTTGTTTCAACTATTGTAAATGTTTGTCAACTAAACAATGGGGAGGTAGTGTTTGGGAACTGTTAAAAGTGCATACAGCTTCGAGGTTTGTAGCAAACAGGGTGAGATAAAGGGCTAATATGAGCTAACACAGTTACAGTCACAGTTTTATGTAAAGAATGGTCTGGTATCTCCCTCTTCCCCAGATAACATTCTCTCTGTGTTCAACTCCACATGCACTGAAATCCTAGACTCTATTGCCCCTCATCGGATTAAATCTATTAAACCTAAGGCGGACCCCTGGCTAAATGACACCACAAGGGCCCTTAGGCAACACTGCAGAAAAGCTGAACGAAGGTGGAAGAAGGACAATTTACACATATCACTGGGGTTACTAAGGGACAGTCTAGCAGCATACCAGAAGGCTGTGAAGGTGGCAAAGATGCACCATCTCTCTTCCGTCATAGCTAGCAGCTGCCATGAACCTAGAGTGTTATTTAATACTATTAACTCTGTTGTAAATCCATGCACCTCTGCTCCGACAGATGTTTCAATCAGTACATGTGAGAAATTTCTCTGTTATTTTATCAACAAAGTAGCATCTGTCAGGAAAAATGCCAGTGCTAATTTTAAAGTGTTTGTACCTGCTTCTCCTGCACACTCAGCTGTGTTTGAGGAATTTAAACCACTTTCACTGACGTTACTTAGTGAGGTTGTACAACACATGAAACCCACCAACGGTCCCCTAGACATTGTTCCCGCCAGAATGGTGAAGGAGGTTTTTAATAGCACCATTGGGTCTAGTCTTCTTACTTTTTTTAATTCTTGTCTTAGTTTAGGTTCTGTCCCAGCTGCCTTCAAACATGCTGTGGTCAGGCCCCTACTTAAGAAGCCTAATCTTGACCCCACAGTGTTGTCAAATTTTAGACCAGTCTCTCATCTGCCTTTTCTTTCTAAGGTTTTGGAAAAAGTTGTTTTCATACAGTTACAAGCCTTTTTACAGCAGAACTCTGTGTTTGAAAAATTTCAATCTGGTTTTAGATCACGCCACAGTACTGAGTCTGCACTGTTGAGAGTACATAATGATATTGCCTTGTCTGTAGATGCCGGGAATCCTACTGTTTTAGTGCTCTTGGACCTCACAGCGGCTTTTGACACAGTGGACCATGCAGTCCTCCTCTCTCGCCTTGAGCATTGTGTAGGCATCAGAGGTTCGGCACTTGCATGGTTTAGCTCCTATTTGGCTAATAGGAGCTTTTCTGTCATGATTGGTGACCTCTTCTCGTCAGCTGCTCCTCTCTCTTGTGGGGTTCCCCAGGGCTCAATTCTTGGCCCCATTCTGTTCTCTTTATATATGCTGCCTTTAGGGGCTATTATAGGAAAGCATAAACTGTCATTCCATTGTTACGCAGATGATTTGCAAATCTATTTGCCTATTAAAGCAAATGACAGTGTCGCACTAAACTCCCTGCTTAGTTGCATCACTGATATTAAGCTGTGGCTTTCAGAAAACTTTCTTAATTTGAATGAAGATAAAACGGAGTGTATTATTTTCAGTACTTCAGGCACGCAAAATGGTCCAGCTTTGAGTTTGGGAGCTCTAGCATCCTACACTAGGTCAGCCGTCAAAAATTTGGGGGTTACTTTTGATTGCAGCATGAAATTTGACAAGCAGATCAGTAATGTTGTTAGAATGAGCTTTTTCCAGCTTCGTCTCCTGGCTAAAGTTAAGCCTTTCCTCAACAGGCACGATCTAGAAAAGGCAATTCATGCCTTTATTAGTTCTAGGTTGGATTACTGTAATGCTCTTTACGTTGGTCTGAATCAGACCTCCATCGCACGTCTTCAACTTGTGCAAAATGCAGCTGCTCGCTTTTTAACAAACACATCTAGACGTGCACATATCACTCCCGTTCTCTACACCCTTCATTGGCTCCCTGTGCGTTTTAGAATCGATTTTAAGATTTTATTGTTTGCTTTCAAGGCCTTAAATGGTCTAGCCCCGGAGTATTTGTCCGAAATTTTAACATTGCGGGAGCACAACCGGTCATTGCGGTCTTCAAACCAGCGACTTTTAGAAGTGCCGAGGTCTAGATATAAACGGTGGGGTGACCAGGCTTTTGCAGTTGCTGCCCCGAGACTCTGGAACAAGTTACCCCCTGATATCCGCACTATTACAGATGTAGCTCTTTTTAGGTCCAAACTTAAAACGCATCTGTTTAGTCAGGCTTTTAATACGTAGCAGTGGTGTGACGATTTCGTTCTTTTGTTTCTCTGTAACTATTTCTGTTTTTACATGTTCTTTCTTTATATTGTGTGATATGTGTTTTTATTCTTGGTTTCGATGTTAAGCACTTTGGATACCTGCTGGTTGCTGTAAAGTGCTATATAAATAAAGTTTGATTGATTGATTGATTGATAATTTAAAATGTATGGTGTTGGTTTAAATAATTGCACTTTAAATATGTTAAATAAGTATGATAAAATGTTTAATTACTACTTTTATATATGGGTAAAAAGTACTTTAAATATGTTAAAATGGGTTTAAAAAAAAGGTTAAACAAATATGATAAAAATGTGTATTTTCTTTCTTTGTGTTAAAGGTTTTTCACCTGCTACGGCTAGAAAAGACAAAACTGTTAAGCAGCTTAAGGACCGACAACAAATCCAAAATACCTTCTTTGGCTGAAGCAATAACTCAAATTGAACTGCTTAACTGTGCCAAAACGAAAACAAGGAAAAAAGGAAAAGAAGTGTTTGGTCATTGAGTGAAATCCAGTTATTAATTCTGGGGTAGATACATCAAATCCCTTTCAAGTGGGGAATCTGCACAAAAATCAGAAGAGACTTGACAGTTACGGTTGAGTTTAGCAGACAAAAAGTGAGCGTCATGCAGTGACGACAGTAAAGTTTAGAAAAACCAAAACGACTAATTAGGATTAGAAAAAAGATGGTGGTTTGGATTAAAACACTCCCAGGACATGGACACCTGTTTCCTGGTGAAAGTCTTGTGTTTTCTCCTTAACTTCTTCAGGACATGAACACCTGTTTCCTGGTGAAAGTCTTGTGTTTTCTCCTTAACTTCTTCAGGACATGAACACCTGTTTCCTGGGTGAAAGTCTTGTGTTTTCTCCTTAACTTCTTCAGGACATGAACACCTGTTTCCTGGTGAAAGTCTTGTGTTTTCTCCTTAACTTCTTCAGGACATGAACACCTGTTTCCTGGGTGAAAGTCTTGTATTTTCTCCTTAACTTCTTCAGGACATGAACACCTGTTTCCTGGTGAAAGTCTTGTGTTTTCTCTTAACTTCTTCAGGACATGAACACCTGTTTCCTGGGTGAAAGTCTTGTGTTTTCTCCTTAACTTCTTCAGGACATGAACACCTGTTTCCTGGGTGAAAGTCTTGTGTTTTCTCCTTAACTTCTTCAGGACATGAACACCTGTTTCCTGGTGAAAGTCTTGTGTTTTCTCTTAACTTCTTCAGGACATTAACACCTGTTTCCTGGGTGAAAGTCTTTTGTTTTCTCCTTAACTTCTTCCAGGATATGAACTCTGCTCCCTGGCTTGAAAGTCCTGTGTTTTAGGAGCCAAACATCCCCCCCCCAACCTCCTCCCTATGAGGATCTTCATGCTCTTATACAGCAGCAGTCAATGTGCTGCTGACAGTAATAAATATGTGGAATACATACATATTACAGTGATTTACTTTTCACAGCTATATGTACGAATGCATCATGAGAACAGGCTGAGAGATGAGCGACATCACTTCCTGTGTGATGATAAAAGTCTCACCTTCACTGCGTCAGTGCCTCCAGTCTGCCATCCAGACAGTTTTGTCTGTGCCAGTCACTTGCTTAATGTAGTCTTTGATGAATTTATGTTCCTCATCTGAGTGGATCGAAGCCAGATGCCCACCAGTGTTCTGGCAGAAGGTCTAATGGAGACAATATCATCATTTTTAATTATTAATTATTATTATTCTATCATCATTAACAGATCACAGGGCAGTTTTACAGTCACAGGGCAAATGTTTATACTTTTAATCAGTGGTGGAAGAAGTATTTAGATCATTTACTTCAGTAAAACTACCAATGCCACAATGTAAAAATACTATATTACACTAAAAGTAAATGTAGGCTACTTAGTTACTGGTATTAGGATATTTCACCGCTGGAAAGATGAATATGAATTAAATTGTGTCATTTATGTAGTAAAATGTGAATTTTAAAAAGTTGGTGCCTTCTAGACCGAGAAAAGCCAGAAAATGTATTTTTGGCTCATGTGGATGGAAGACAACAACTCCCAGAATGCACTTTCTTCGCTTTCCTACGAGTCCACTCCCAAACCACGCCTACCGGTTACAGACAAAGACAGTGCAGTCACGTCAACTCAAGTGTGTTTTACCATTTCAACCATGTACACGACACAATGTTTCACCGTGGCTCATGTGGTGTTTCCCATTTCAAATATATAAAAACGACATACGAAACAGGCTACGTTTAGTGCACACACATCATAGGCTCCGCACTTGGGTCCAAGCCATAACTCTGACACTAGCTACATTTTCTTGATGATACTGACATACTTTCAATGCAGGACTTCTACTCCACCAGAGTATTTTTACAGTGTAGTATTAGTAGTTTTACTGCAGTAAAGTATTAGAGTACATTGGTATTAAGCATACATGTGTTATGATAGAAAGAACTGCTGTACCTCTGCCTCGATCCAGGTCTTTGTCTGGATGTAGAAAGCAAAACAGCGAGAGTCAAACTGAGTCCAACCAGGAGGACAGGAAGCTTCACCCTGTATGAACAAACAAGTCAAAAATAATCAGACTAGTCTATATCGGCAACTGTTTATTGTTGGGATTGTTCTTCCCCAGCGCTGTGGAGATAGAGCTGGCAATGCAAGACTACAATCAGAGCAACCCAACGAGTCAGAGATACTGTTCTGAATAAACTTCCTCTGTATTGCTAAAATCCTGAATACGGGCCTACCAGCGCGTCAAAAAGCGATGCTTGGTCAGGTGTACTGGCAACGCAAAAAGTCTCCTTTAGTGTCTAGCCCTCCGGTGTTTCACTTTTTGTTACTCTGGGTTTAACTGACATGCGGCACAAAAACGGGACAGTTAGGTTTAGGAAAATATCGTGGGTGGGGTGACAAACTGTACGTATGAGTGACATATCTCAGACAGATTTCAACAAGCATCATCATGAAAGATATGCCTAAATCATGCTTCACTTGGCTCCATTCAATTCATGAATTTGAATTGAATTGACTCCGCCCCACAGGAAATTAAATTTGAATTTGAATTTGAATGACAGGAAGTGGAATTAATAATAATAAGTATGGCAATTCAAATAAATTCCACACAGTCACACAACAGAAATAATCTTGTTCGAGGTGAACTGCGCCTCACCTGTAAAGTGGACGAGAGCAGGCGGGAGCAGCCGGGGGCGGTGACAAGTGCTGTCAAGTCGGACAGTTTCGAGCCAATTCCAGCAGCCTTCAGGCTGAACAGGAAGTGACAGAAACACTGTGGTCCGATTCCAATTTAATAAAATGTTATCAGACCCATCTATCAGCTCCTACACAGGCTCCAGTTGTTTTAATTATGACAGAGTAGCTGTTAACATGCTCTACATGTGATCTGTTGCTGATTTTAATTAATAACAGACTGTAGATGATCTGTAATCTGATCAGATTTAGTCTCTCTGACTTCTAAACATAGCTAACAGCCACACAACATGTGTTCTGTACAGAATAAGCCTTTAAATCAGACAAATATCAGTTAAAATCCCTCCAAATCAAAATCAATAAAAAGTTTATATAAAACGTCATCATGTTGAGTCGATTCTGAACCAATCAGCTGTTAGATCAGCTGAGAGGCCAGCGTTTCCCAGCATGCCCCTGGGTCCGCCTGGGTCTTGCAGTTGGTGGAGAGCAACTGCGGCGCCTGGCTCTAAAAACTGCGGCCGCCTTGATCTCGTGAGGTTATCGTTGCCCACTTGTGCATGACGTCAGAGCAAGTCGGGATCAAGTCAGACACAAATCTAACCGGCATGCATTGGGCGGCGATCGCCGGTGATCAATTCTGCGCAGATCTGGCTCACCTCGAACGAGCCTATTGTGTTGAATCCCACATACATTCAGTGTTAGGAAGGTGTAATTGCTTATTGTTATAAGTTACCCATTATAAATGTGGTTTGGATTACTTTATTTGGATTACTTTATCAATGCAAATCAATTTCCTTTTAATTTGATTGAGTAACTAATTGAATTACACATTTTACCTCAGTAATACAACTAAATAAAATTACATTAATTTTGTAATTTAATAACATGATTTCATTACATGTAACTAGTCACTTTTCAACCCTGCATAGATTTTGTTCCAAAATATAGATCACTCTTTAAGAGAAAAAATATTTCTATTAATTCCACAATCTAAAATGAATCGCCTAAATGAAAAAAAATAATTAGTTTGTCTAGTGTTCAATGTTGTTATCTGTCTTGTTAGTCTTCATATTAATCCCCATTGAAGTTCCACAAAAATCTTGTTTGCATTTTCGATGCGTGAAGTGAATTTTCTGGTTAAGACAGAGGGGGCAGAGGGATGGAGGGAGGGGAGGCACTTCAAGTGACACATGTGCTTGCTGGTTGAGATTGCTGTTACAGCCTCGTTTCACTCAGGGGAAAAATGTCAAAAAGACAACAAAGTTTGCTTAACTTCAAATACTTCAAGTTCAAATACGCTGACCAGTCGGATCCCCCAAACAAGCAAAAATCGTTTCCGCCGATCAAGAATGTGGAGACATTACATTTCGCACCGATGCAGTGCATGTTCTGAAATTTAAATAAACATTACCCTGATGTACACAAAGCATTGTTTAGGTTTTTTTAGTCAGAGAAGCTACGTAGGCAGGATCATTTGTTTTCGTTCCATTACCTCCAACCCCCTTTTTGAGTCGCCGGGTCTACCCCCCCTCTGCACTCCGGGACCTCCCACTTTACAAATTAAGCACTGGTCGTGGGTAACTCCTAATCAAGTAGTGCCATAATATAATCACATTTGGCTGTAACTGAATAATGTAACACATTAATGGTACTGTTGTGTTGTGAGTTGAAGGCGTGTTTAAGCCCTTTATGAGCTATATGCCAGGCTCTTGCTGTGTTCAGTAATGTAATGACTAATGAGCTACTATCCATAGAGAATAACAAGTAAGGTAATGCATTATGTTTTGTTTTTTTAAAGTGAATAATGTGTATTAAATGTTCCTGAGTAGTGACCCCAACACTGATGATATCAAATATCAGTAGCATAATACCATCAAGAGATGGTTTTCAAAATAAAAGACTGTCTGTCTGTTAACTTACTTGTAGATGGCTTTTGAAATTTGAAGTAGCCTTGATGGAGCCACAGACTGGAGCACTGCAGTGCTTGCATATGGCTCTGTGATTTCCAGGTGTTTGTGTTGGAATTGGTTCTTCAAAATGAACTAGTACAGATGACCTTTTAGGCCTGCTATTATTTTCCACGTCGCTGTTATTACAGGTGTCAAATCTATAGATGTTTGTAATCTGAAGTTGTAAGGGACTTCTGAAACTTAACAAGTCCAGTGTTGACCATCAAATTGTGTAGAAAAGAAGCTTTCAAACAAGTGTCCACCTCAAATTGTTTGGCAACCATTTTAAATACTTGGTTAAATTAAAGCATTCTGGGAAATGGAGTCATGTTCTATCATGTTCCACAAAATTACAATTACAATAAAACAAACTTAATTATTTGTTCTGTGACTAGAGCTTTTAACATTCATTGCTGGGGAAAAACATGTATTGTTAATGTAATCTGTACAAGTAGTTCAAACTAATATTTATAGAATATGTAATGTAATCATATCTGACATATATTGTAAAGCTTCATTGTTGAAACACTTCACTGAAATTATGTATATGAATTTCTTTGAATTTTTATTGAATTGCAATTCTGCTTCCTTTAATTCAAATTCAAATTGTAATTCTAGATCCTGTTTTTGACATAAATTCAATTCAAAATCAAGAATTGAATTGGAATTTAGGAGTCATTCTCAATTCAATTCTGAATTGTGCACCAGACTGATGAAAGTCTGTTTTCCTCCCTAAGTACATTGTTAGAAAGGGCACAACCTTCCCTATATTTTGATGAAGAGTTAAATCTGTGGATGGTTGAGACAAATAACAACGTGCATGTTTTATTGGATGTGTGGTAGTTTAAAATGTTGTTTGGTTTGGTCATGTGTTACATATGTGAAATTTAGTTGGAGGATATCATTAATGTTAGCTAACACAGTGAGCTCTTTACAACACCGTTATGATAAATTATTAACCAGCACTTGGATTAGCGAGCGTCAAAAGCATCAGAAATGCGTCGAATATATTACTAGCATCAAAACAACGTTGAAATGATAAATAAAAAGTGCTGAAAGTGTTGAAACAAACATTGTTTAATTAATTAAAGAACAGATTTCTTCTCAGAAGTTTACTAACTGAGCAGCTTTCTCTGAGATAATTTTAAATAAAAGAAAATTTATTTTTATTGTAGCTACATACTAAAGTCTGGGTAATGAGCTGCCAGATCTTTTTACTGTTATTTTAGTGATTTATTTCTTAAGAGTGTACTTACATATGCAGTCAACAGTCCGCTGGACAAACAGAGCAACAAAGCAAACGGAAAGACTGATGTCATCTGTGGAAAGACGTTAAACAAAGTCAACAAACTGCAGACAAAGAAATAATGGCAGACAATGAATGACTGCAACTGATTATTAATGAGACATTCATGAAATTAAAGCATCCTGCTAGTTATAAGCGTATTATATAATATAGATATGGTTTATATTTGATTATCTAATAATTAAAATGTCTAATTATTAAATACACCAAGTTTTCTTAAAATAGAAATTGTCCTTTCAATTAACATAAGATTAGTAATTAAAAATAGATAATAATAATGAATTGAAAGATAAATACCTTTGCTGAGGTGGTGATTGGCTGAAACAGAGGAGAAGAACAAGCTGATGACTGTCACTGAAAGAAAATGTCTTTATATAGTTTATCATAGCGCCGTGGCATCTGAAATACTGTATGTCAACCTGAGAACATGTTTGAATCGCTGATTGACATGTTTTTATGTATAAAGGAACAAGGAAACACTTATTATTATTATATTATTGTTATAAAACTTCTTCCAGTAAGAGGTACTGCAGCCAACATACTTACAACAACATACAACATACTTATACTTTACTTCCTTTTCATGCTACTTTATACTTCTACTCCACATCTCATCATTTGACACTTAAAAGTTACTTTTTACTTTAAAAAACGATAATATGAAGTAGTACTAATACTACTAATCTACCCAGTGTTGGATCCGAACCAGTTGAACAGTAAGATCCCTGAGAGGACAAAGGACAATGCCAAAGAGAACGAGGCCTCAATGCAAACTCTGCAGCCTAAAAATCACATTTATATTAGAAGTAAGTTTGAACATGGCCAGAGGATTAAAAACCTACAGAATTTGTAGTTTACACCTACATGTTACCTGCAAGAACACAGATTTCCTATTTGGCCGGGGTCCCTGAAGGCATCTGCGGTCCCTGACCTGGGACATAAAAGCCCTGGCGGCCCTCTGCTCATTATCATTCACTGCATCTTCAAGCTGCTACAGAAGACAAACCACTGCTCTCCATTGCATCTGTGCTAAAGGAAGCACAATCAAAGGTTTGTACTTTAATTAAATAGTTTAATTTACCGGAGGAGTGAACTATTTTGGTGTTCTTGTAACACTTTGGATCCTGTTGAAACACTGGGCATCAGTGATTCATCTCTGCAGAAGACGACAGCGTTTCCTCTAGAAGAGATCGGACAACGTGGACACAGCTCTTACCTTCTCAAGTCGACTGAGATGTGTCTTCACTGCCTTTAGAAGACATTTACAGGGCTCGACGTTTGCGTCGGGCCAACAGCATCATACAGGACTCCTCCCACCCAGCCAATCACCTTTTCACCCTGCTGCCCTCTGGGAAGCAATACAGGTCCATGAAGGCCGCACATCCAGACTTATGAACAGTTTCTATCCATGTGCCATAAAGGAACTGAACACTAACAAATAATAATGCAATTGCAGTCTTTCTGCGAATACAAATGTGCGATATCTGACTTTTAGTATGACTGTATTTATTATATTCATTGTTTTTATTCTGTCTTTTGCCTTTACAAGGGTACTTGTCTTTTTAATTTGTGTACCACTGAGGGTGAGCTGCAGAAAATTTTCGTTGGACAGCTGCTATTCTATTGAAGAAAGACCAGCTGGGGCCTGATGTATAAAAGACTGCACAGCTTTCATACCAGAAGATGGTAAAAAAACTTCACTGACTGTGAGGTCAAAGTGCTGATCGCGGAGGTGGAGGCGAGCCATTTTTTTTTTTGGAGGTTTTTCATCTCGGATAAGCAATAAAAGAAAATGCCCAGAGTGGAAAATGGTGACCGGGCCGTGAATGCACCAAACCATGGCAGAAATTAAAAAAAGGTCTAATCATCAAGAGAAATCATGAGAATAGTAGCAGCGCCACACCAGTTACAGAACAACATGCATCTAAGTGTCCAAATATAATCAGTTTGAACTCACTAATGTAATGCCATTTATTTTCTAAGTGTTAGGGAGGGAGACCCGACTCAGAGGGGGAGGAGAGAGTTAGTGAGGACAGCAGGTGACAGTGCGCACGGATCCGCTGCGCCACGCATGGATGAAATAATGAAATAGTAAATAGGACTACAGTAACAGAAATATGTGCAGAATCAAGACAGTCAAGACGGCCCAGTGTTTGGTGGACCGGGTACACCTTGTTCACTTAATAGCCTACAAATCATCCATGGGATCAATTACGCATCACATGAGTTTGCCCCCCCGACACAGCGTTTGTTCCTGGGGAGATGGATCCGTGCGTCCCGCCTCCTGTACACCATGGATGTCTGAGCCTCAGCAACTACAGACCCATAGACACTATTGCATTTTTCCGTGCCGATCTTTTTGTTGCACAGTAAATTAGATATTTTGTCTATGGGAAATATTTTAAGTATGTTTTTTCATAGACGTCATCAAAAATGATGCCTGATCCCCTCCCGCTCCTACCATCAACTGTCGCCACCTGTTGCTGATTGGCTGGAGTGGTGTGTTTTATTTTGGTGCTTATCCTGTCCCCCTAGTGTTTGTTTGACGTTTACAACCCCTGTGTTGTCTCCTGATACCGGGATTTTTTTTACAGTTTATTCAGGGGGCAGGCAGCTAGCAGATCAAGGAGAGATGCCTACAATTTGAGACAAAAATTAAATTGCGCTGAAACCATGCAGGAACGCATAGTGCATCTTTAAGTATTTATTTTATAGGGAAGTTTACCTGCACTGTCCTTCACGGGTGTTTCTAGGACTTGAGGAGGTTCGGGGCTTAGCCCAGACCCATTTAAATGAACTGAATGCAATGCAAAACTGCGATTGGCTTGCCCAGCTTGTTAATAGCCAGTGTATGTTCATTTTAGCTTCCAGTTTGTAGATGTAAGTTAGATGGCACCAACATTTGGCCTAATCATAACTGGCCTGGCAACCCAAAGGCCAAGGTTTTGTTTCTAGATTTGTGTGGCGACTTATGATGGGGGGTGTCTGGTGTTCCACCCCCTGAAGATTTTGAGCAATAAACACTTAATTTCCTGCATTCTGGTGAATGTTTATGCACCTATTTCTACCTTTTTCTGAATCAATATGCTGGAAATATCTTTATGTAAAGGGAAACATAGATTACAATCTAAATATAAAAGCATAATGGAATATATTGCAATAAGGCTCTCAGGCATTCTGTATTGATTTCAACTATTTATTCTCCTTTGGATCGACTTTTCTAATTATATCTGAGTCAGCACACATGTAGCCTAGGCATCATTTACTCCTCCCTCCTATTTTGCATCTTTTGTTGGGGAAGTAACCTCCTTAAATGTGCATATGACAATTATTCACCTCAATTATATATTAATTCATTTTAATGTATTAATAAACCCCTGGACTTTAATATTTCAGATGTTTGAGCAAGATTTCTGCTCATTTACAAAACTTTGTGCACATTCAAAATATAACTCACCCCATCTGTGTTCGCTGAGGTTTGGAGTTGTGATATTTTGAGAAAAATAATAAAATAAAGTTTTAGAATAAAGTCACTATATTTTAGAAAATAATCCACCTGCACCATAGCCTGCTGTGCATTACGTGATAGCTCTGCTGATACGGTAGATCTCAGACTGTCTGACAGACTCAGAGCCCCGTTTGGGTCTCTGGTCTCTGAATGAGACAAAGTTTAGGGAAGTGGCTGAACGCTGCTCTACATCGGAGGTGGAAAACCAAAACTACGGCAGAAATACACGGAGCTCAAATGTGACACATCTGCTGCAGCATGTCGACAGCAGAGCGCGTCCTTTATAAACCTGAAGCTGCACAGCTTTTTACAGCGAGAGTGGACACTAAGAGACCCACAGGTCTGCTTCAGAGCTCCGTGTGTTTGAGTCTGAACCGTAGACTGGAAACGTTCATTTGTCAGTCAGCCTTTCAAAATACATTCGGGGCTACACACAAAACATTTGGGGCTAAAGCCCCGGCAAAATCAGCTGACATCGCCTCTGCTGTCCTTTACATGCCATAACACTCAGATTAAGTACTTTTTTGCTGCAAAAAAATTATGTTTCGTAGTCTTTATGGTTAGGATTTGACAGCACTTTCAAACATAAGAGGAGAATAAGCATGAGCATGTCAAATGCCATGGCAAGCCAAAACAAAGGGAGCACGGGCCAAACTTGGCCCCGAATTGGGCGGCCTTGGTTTTGAGTGTCTGATGTGTGAACACTGTGTCACATACCTTTGTTCAATAATTGCCAATGGACAGGTTGGTGCTTTTGGCAAAGGAACAAGGAAACTTCATCCAGGTGTGTATGCTAGGTAACAATGGTACATTGTTCTTTTGACATAATAATTAATGCAGCCCAAGTCAGTTCACATGAGACATAACAGATAACATTAAACAAGAACTTCAAATTACACCTTTAAACAGCAACACAATAAAACATGAATAGGGGAGTCAATATATAATTTTTTTATTAATACAACCCTTCTACAACATGACTTCAGACATGTAGAAATATTTAAGGCTCAGAATGAAAAACTGCTCTAAACTTCTTCTAACACTTCACTTTAAACAAATAATGGAAAACATTTAAAAGTGTGCACGGGTTGGTCTAAATGTGGCTGGATAGGGCAAACCCCAGCAGTGGAAGAAGTATTCAGATCCTCTACTGCAGTAAAAGTACTAATACAACACTGTAAAAATACTAGTAAAAGTCCTGCAGTGAAAATGTTACGTCAGTAAAAGTCTGTAAGTATCATCAGGAAAATTTAGTTAAAGCATTGTAGAAAGTGCAAAGAATCCAACCAGTTGTGTGTTTAAT
This sequence comes from Sander lucioperca, assembly GCF_008315115.2. Taxonomy (NCBI): domain Eukaryota; kingdom Metazoa; phylum Chordata; class Actinopteri; order Perciformes; family Percidae; genus Sander; species Sander lucioperca. The sequence goes on from NC_050180.1 coordinate 26,542,263, forward strand.
GGTCTAATCATCTCAGCTGGACTTGTAGGATGTTATATTGTTGGCTAGTTTACTTTAGAATTAAACATCAGATTTTATAAACTACATGTGTTCTGTGTGCAGTAATCTTAATGTGTAAAGTAACTAGTAACTAAAGCTGTAACAGGTGAATGTAGTGGAGTAACTAAAGTAACTAGTAACTAAAGCTGTAACAGGTGAATGTAGTGGAGTAACTAAAGTAACTAGTAACTAAAGCTGTAACAGATGAATGTAGCAGAGTAACTAAAGTAACTAGTAACTAAAGCTGTAACAGATGAATGTAGCAGAGTAACTAAAGTAACTAGTAACTAAAGCTGGAACAGATGAATGTAGCGGAGTAACTAAAGTAACTAGTAACTAAAGCTGTAACAGATGAATGTAGCGGAGTAACTAAAGTAACTAGTAACTAAAGCTGGAACAGATGAATGTAGCGGAGTAACTAAAGTAACTAGTAACTAAAGCTGTAACAGATAAATGTAGCGGAGTAACTAAAGTAACTAGTAACTAAAGCTGTAACAGGTGAATGTATTGGAGTAAAAAGAACAATATTTCTCTCTGAAATGTAGCGGAGTAGAAGTAGAAAGTGGCATGAAAAGAAAAGACTCAAGTAAAGTACAAGTACCTCAACATTTGGAATAAAGTACAGTATTGGAGTAAATGTACTAAGTTACATTCCAGCACTGAAAACCTGACCCTGTGTAATCTCACTTTACTTCTACTAAACATTTTTATTTCTTACTGTAGCTATGTTACTTTATGTGACTTTACACACTTATTGATTTGCTCCTTTCTTACATTTTTACCTTGAGTTTGACTGTGAGCAATAAAGATCTATCTTTATCTACCTACCTTTATTGCGCAAGTTGATATTGCAATGACGATTAAAAAAACGATATATTGTGCAGCCGCAAAATACGCAAAACAACCTCAGACACAAAATGACCCAAATAGGGCTGCACGATGTGAGGAAAATACAGTATATGATAATGATATAACTTGTGATAAATAAACAGAAACTAAAGTGTTCTCAGTTCTGTTGCTTTCAGTATTCTGCTTAAATAAAACAAACTGCTTGTTAAGTTTAAAACAAATGAAAGGAAATCATTTCCACCTTTCTTTTATTAAACAAATTGAACATTGAATGGAAAAGGAAGCACTAAAAAAAGAACAACAGTTAATTTTTAAAGTCCAGTTTTCTGCTGATATATTCTTTCAACTAACACAAAAAATCTCTGAGTGTCTTTCACGACGCGATGACGACCCAAAAAACGATTTACTGTGCAGCCGTATTACTACCAATAAGAATAAATAAAAGAAAGCCAGCTGTATTATAAAGGACCCATCCCACCCTGGACAATGCTCGCACCCCTCCCCTCCGAGAGAAGGTACAGAGCAATAAAATATTTAATAAAACGGCAGAAAAACAGCTTCTTTCCCCAGAGCTGCACGCACTGCCCCCCCCCCCACTGCCAAAGACTGAAAGAACTTGAATCGCTGTTTTGCACAATCTGTTTTATGCTGCTAACTTACTTTAACCACTGTTTTAAAGGTTTATAAACATGTGTTTTACTATTTAAGATACCTTGTATATATTTATATTGTTTAATAATGTTAATATGTATGTATTCATATTCATGTTTAACATGTTAAGATGTGTATATGTTTGTTTGTTTGTTTGTTTATGTATGCACCTTTCACCAAGGCAAATTCCACATGAGCTTACTTATTGTGGCAATAAAACTTTTTCCGATTCTGACAGTTTGCTTTTATTCATATTTTTTCTAGTCGCCTTTGTCTGTGTACAACTGGCTACTGCAGGTTGCGTTTAATGACCTGCGAGCTGCACTTCTAAATTTTAAGCTTCTTCTAAATGCAGATAAGACTAAATTTATGTTATTTACAAATGCTAGAAATATTGACACTATTAATCCTTGTATAACCACAGTTAACGGCTCTTGTATTGAAAGGGTCTCTGAGTATAAGTACTTTGGTTTATGGATTGATTAAAGATTTTCATTTACATGTCATATTGATAATTTTGTCTGCCAGCTGCGCCAGAAGGTTGGCTTTTTGTACAGAAACAAATCCCGCTTCTCAATATGTTGCAGGAAAAGAATTGTGAAAGCTCTTCTTTTGCCTGTTTTTGATTATGGAGATGTGATTTATAGGCATGCTGCATCCTCAACGTTTAAACCCCTAGATTAGGTCTGCCATTCTGCCTTTAGATTTTTTACAGGACGGACTGAGCAAAACTGCCAAAGCTGCCTTTGCTCCTCTGCTAAATTGGTCTCTCCCCCATCTATAAAGCAATTTATGGCTTTGATAAATGTACATTGAACATGAGCGTCTCCCTCAATGGGCCCCGAGTTTTAAATAAAGGTTGGAAATGAAATTCAATGAATTTGATAAAGTTACAAAGCCGCTTTCCGTTTGAGTTTGTTTACAGATACATAACAACGTTAGAGAGCTTTTGTATTTACTTTTTTTTATTTGGTATGTGATTCAAAATGTAGCAAAGTACAACATGTCAAACAAAACAAACTGAAGTAAAAGTAAAATTCCAGATTTAAAAATGACTTGAACAAGGAATAGTACGCAAAAAACGACATGTAAGTACTTAAACCTGATTAATAGTAATTTGTTACTTTCCACCTCTGTGATCAACACATGCGATCAGCGCTCTGTCTGGCAGCTCAGCAGCCTTGTCACATGACCGAACACCTCCTTCATCTTCAGCCCGTAGATGACCGGGTTCAGCACGGTCGGAACCACCACCAACACCACCGAGGCGGCGAGCGAGGCGGCAGGGTCGCTGCGCGCCTGCAGCTGGCGGTGCAGCATCTCAAAGGCGGTGCTGATGGAGTAGCTGAGGAACACCAGCAGGTGCGGCAGGCACGTGTGCAGTGCTTTGCTGCTGAAGCTGCGCGAGCTCTGCAGACAGATGGCGAGGATCCTGCCGTAGGAAAAGAGCACGAAGGCGGCAGGCAGGAAGACGGTGGCCGTGGTGCATATAAGCCCGTATACTTCGCTGAGCTGAGCTGCTCCGCCGCCACAGCTCAGGCTGATGAAGCTGTAGATGTCGCAGTAGATCCTGCTGAGCTGCATGCTGCAGAGCGGTAAGCGGCTGGCGAGCAGCACCCCGCCGCCCACCAGAGTGGCCGGGAGCAGCCAGCAGAGCAGCAGCAGCACCGCTACAGCGGCAGGAGACACTAGCGCGGCATAGCGCAGAGGGCGGCAAATGGACATGTAGCGGTCCAAGGCCATGGCGGACAGCAGCATGAAGCTGGAGCCGCCCAGAGAGTACAGCAGGAAGGCCTGACACAGGCACGCAGAGCGGGACACACGCACAGAGCTGCCGCCCGCCAGCAGGTCAGACAGAAGTTTGGGATAAACCATTGCGCTGGCCGCGAGAGAATTCAGCAGAACAGCCGCCACAAAGCAGAACATCGGCCGCCACAGACTCCGCTGCGAACAGATGATGTAAACCACCAGCGAGTCGGCGGACAACACGAAGAGATACACCGAGAGAAACACGAAAAAGAAGAACAGACTGTGGTCGGACAGCGGGGCAAGACCGACCAGCGTCAGCGACGTGACAGAAGTCACGTTAATTAACTCTGCTGACGTCATCAGGAGACAGAAGAAAAAAACTTAACTAAAACACACTTCAGATCAATAAGTTAATATGAGTTTAAAAATCATTAAATCTGTGAATTCACATGTTCAAACATTAACAATCATTTAAAGAACATTAATATAAAAACATTAATTCAAAAAACGTTCACATAAACAACATAACAATTAGGCTCACATAAACAATAGGCTCATATAAACAGGCTCATAAACAGGCTCATATAAACATTAGGCTCATATAAATATTAGGCTTATATAAACATTAGGCTCATATAAACATTAGGCTCATAAACAGGCTCATATAAACATTAGGCTCATATAAACATTAGGCTCATAAACAGGCTCATATAAACATTAGGCTCATATAAACATTAGGCTCATAAACAGGCTCATATAAACAATATTAGGCTCATATAAACAATATTAGACTCATATAAACAATATTAGACTCATATAAGCAACATTAGGCTCATATAAACAATATTAGACTCATATAAACAATATTAGGCTCATATAAACAATATTAGGCTCATATAAACAATATTAGGCTCATATAAGCAACATTAGGCTCATATGAACAATATTAGGCTCATATAAACAATATTAGGCTCACGTAAACATTAGGCTCATATAAACAATATTAGGCTCATATAAACAATATTAGACTCATATAAACAATATTAGGCTCATATAAACAATATTAGGCTTATATAAACAATATTAGGCTCATATAAACAACATTAGGCTCATATGAACAATATTAGGCTCACGTAAACATCAGGCTCATATAAACATTAGACTGACATTAACAACATTACCATTTAGAAAAGGAAAGGGACAGAAACAGCGGCGCAGTGAACGCTGAACGAAGGTCTGAAGAGAGACAGATGTGAGAACAGCTGCATTTATCCCTCGGACCTTCAGACCTCGGGCCTCTGTGGAGCTCATTAAACAACAACAAGAACTTTACACTGCTGTCAACAGTCACAGGACACTTTACACCAACACACACCCATCCACTCATCATAATAATGATGATGTCGTTTAGGGATTTCAAAAACTAAACTGGATAAATGACTAGATATTAGGGGTGTAACGTATCGATTCAATGATCCACGACTTAATATTATCAATGCAAAGTATATATTAAACATTGTATTATACATTGTATGATAGAATTTGTGCTCATTTAAAGATAGTATGTAATAAAGGGATGAATGACTTTAAAACGGTTCAGTTTTCCTATTTTTTATACTGTAGATTTCCTCGTTTCTTTGTCAGAAAAAAGGGACAGACAATGACGAAACAATATTTATTGTAGACAGCCACGCTGTACTTCCTCCGTCCCGCTCCAACTGAAGCCTAATTTGAGGTAACTCGGGTCGTATCCTCTTACTGTTTTGCATCGTTTGCTGCTAGCAGGTGTGTGGAGACTTCACCGCTGCTGAGGTAGCGACTAGTCTATATACTCAACGTTCCACTTCCGGGATTGCTTCCGACTGCTGCCGGAAATTCGTCCAGATGTCCCTCTTTTCGGATGTTCGTCCCCTTCCTCTGTCTTTGTGTTGGCGTTCTAACCTCTGGTGGACTTGTGAGGACTATGGTTAACTGTTCCTCAGATCTCTGCAGGGTAAATCCAGACAGCTAGCTAGACTATCTGTCCAATCTGAGTTTTCTGTTGCACGACTACAACTACTTTTGAACGTACACGTTCCACCAAAACAAGTTCCTTCCTGAGACTATTTAGCAGAGGCACCGTGGCTCCGTCCGGAGCACAGCACCGCCCAAGATGATTGTGATTGGTTTAAAGAAATGTCAATAAACCAGAGCACGTTTTTCTCCCATCCAGGAATGTTGTGTGGACTAGCCAGACCCACCCCAGCAGCGCTGTGGAGGAAGGTCTGGTAATGCGAGACTAAGTAGCGACTAACCCTAACCCTGAACTTCATCACCAATAGTTTCAACAGGGCTGCTCGAAATGTTCTCCTCCTCTTCCACACTTCTCTTCACAAAAGTTCCTGTTTGGAGCCACCATTGCAGTGTTTTTGAACCATTCATCTTACCTCTGCTTACTATCTTGCCATTACTAAATTTGGGTGTATGCGCCCTCCGTTCATGAACGTGACTATGTAGCTAATATCTAAACAAAAATATTACACTTAAACAAACACTTATTTTTAATTACTTTTAACTGATCATAGTTTAAGTATTATTGGCAATGTTGTAGTATTTCTATAGTATTATGTTTTTAAGTAAGTAACTTCGGCGAAGGCAACCTCGCCATAGTCCATTAATACCTGACCATGGACACTTTAACCCGCTAATACCATGGTCACTTGCCGAATAACATGTTTTTAAAATATTAGTTCATATTTTAATGTTTTACAATCGAAATTTAAAGTTTTTCCAAACAATAACTCCTAGTTTCACTGGTTACGCCTGATGGTTTGACTAATACCTTGAACAATAATTCCCATCCCATAAGGTTCTTATGCAATGCAAAGTTGTTCACTGCTCCAGGAATTAGGAAGGACCTTAGATACAACTTGACACCCTTAACAACAGGAGATATTTATAGTCCGCCCAGCTCGTAGAACCCTTCAGATTAGCTACGAGCCAGAAAGCTAACGCTATGCTAGCAAGATCCAAAGTCAATAACGTTGTGTACAGTTTTTAATCAGTAATAATAATTTTACAGTATGTTGACAAGCTAGCTATCCAGCCATGTCATTGTCCCCAAAACAATATGACTTTTATGAGCAATTTGATCCGCGATGTGTAATGTTACTGGTACGGCCGCAGCCTGAAGCAGCGACCTGAACAGTGAACGGGATGTGAGATAACGTTATTCACTGTGAAACAAAGTCAGTTCAGAGGGGCAGTATAACTTACTTCTTGCAGCGTGTGTGTTAGCGCCATCCTGTGGTGTTCAGAGTGTAACTTCCTGTAGTGTGTGTGTTAGTGCCATCCTGTGGTGTTCAGAGGGTAACTTACTTCTTACAGTGTGTGTGTTAGCACCATCCTGTGGTGTTCAGAGTGTAACTTACTTCTTGCAGCGTGTGTTAGTGCCATCCTGTGGTGTTCAGAGTATAACTAACTTCTTACAGCATGTGTGTTAGCGCCATCCTGTGGTGTTCCGAGTGTAACTTACTTCTTACAGCATGTGTGTTAGCGCCATCCTGTGGTGTTCCGAGTGTAACTTACTTCTTACAGCATGTGTGTTAGCGCCATCCTGTGGTGTTCCGAGTGTAACTTACTTCTTACAGCGTGTGTGTTAGCACCATCCTGTGGTGTTCAGAGTGTAATGTATTTCTTGCAGCGTGTGTGTTAGCACCATCCTGTGGTGTTCAGAGTGTAACTTACTTCTTGCAGCGTGTGTGTTAGCACCATCCTGTGGTGTTCAGAGTGTAACTTACTTCTTGCAGTGTGTGTGTTAGCTCCATCCTGTGGTGTTCAGAGTGTAATGTATTTCTTGCAGCGTGTGTGTTAGCACCATCCTGTGGTGTTCAGAGTGTAACTTACTTCTTGCAGCGTGTGTGTTAGCACCATCCTGTGGTGTTCAGAGTGTAACTTACTTCTTGCAGTGTGTGTGTTAGCTCCATCCTGTGGTGTTCAGAGTGTAACTTACTTCTTGCAGTGTGTGTGTTAGCACCATCCTGTGGTGTTCCGAGTGTAACTTACTTCTTACAGCGTGTGTTAGCACCATCCTGTGGTGTTCAGAGTGTAACTTACTTCTTACAGCGTGTGTGTTAGCACCATCCTGTGGTGTTCAGAGTGTAACTTCCTGCACTACGCTTTACTATTTATTACTCTGTGTCACCTCCAACTGTGCAATATTTCATTTCTATTCATCCGCACCTCATCATCTGCATATCTGTGTTTGTATACTGTCTGTTTAGAGGTTTACTGTGTAAATATGTTTGATTTATTACTATTATTATTATTATTATTATTATTATTATTATTATTATAACTAATGTGTATTTGTGTTATTCTGATGTGTGTACATTTTTTTCTTTTGAGCTTCTGTAGCAAAGGAATTTCCCCAGTGTGGGATTAATAAAGTCTATCTTATCTAGTAACACTAAACAGTCAGTTTCAGTGGAACTCCTTTGGTAGGTGACCCATAACACATTATTATAGACAACCTGCAGCCAATCAAAATCGAGTATTCACCCAGACCATGGTATAAATTAATTAATTTAATTTTAAAAAATATATCAGAGATTCCATCTGCGTACCACTAGAGGGAGCTGGCGTACCACCTGTGGTACTCAGTTTGAGAATCAGTGATCTAAAATATACCCCAATGTTCAAGATGTCTGTAACAGATGTTTATCAAACTCCTGGAAAACCTTGGACGTATGTTCTGTTCACACCCCAAACTGACAAACTATTGGTCCAGAATTTATGACACATTACAAAAAGCTTACAATGTCATTATAGCTCCAAACCCTCAAAGCAGTTCCACAGAGACAGAAAAAGGTCTTTCTTCAGACACAGACATCTGTTAAAACAAATGAAGTTGTAAATGTAAATGAAGATCCATTTGAATCGGGGAATATATGTTGTTTAAACTTTAGGGTGACCAGACGTCCCCGGTTTCGGTGACCTATCCCCGGCTGGAGCTGTCCCCAGAAATGTCTCCGGTTTTCACTGTGACTGACAGACCCGAAATTGGAATGAAAGAAAGAAAACATTGACCAAACGTATAGTCGTGCACCCTACTCAAGACAGCCAGAGCAAGCGCTGCTCAGAGCTCAGAGATGTTCTTGAATGCCCTTATTTTACAATGCTAGAATTACTGTTTATTTACATGGAGTCTGGTGGGTTTAGCGAATGCAATTTCGCAGACTTTTTATGTTTCAAAAAAGGATCTTTCTCTTTAACAGAAAGTTCGACCTTAGAAATCCTTTCCATAATGTCAGACACTTAGAATATTAATCTGAGTCTGTCAGCGGCAAAACAAGCACTTTTATGAACGTATACAATCTGGACAATGGTCCTGTTAACTTACATGTTAGCTTGTTTCGCCGTTGCCGACTGCAGCGATCTCGTTTAACACTGGACCAATGTCAAAAGAAAATATTTCCTCAATAGGTTTAATTGTATCTGATACTCAATGAGCTGTTGCAGAAACAAGCCCAGCGTGAAACAATAAAGCAACAGCTGTCAGATAAATGTAGTGCAGTAAACATGACAACATTTCCCTCTGAGGTGTATAGTGGAGTACAAGTATGAAGTAGCAGCAGGGGCGATTGTAGGATCAGACCTTTAGGGGGGGCTCAGCCCCTAATGAGAATGTGACACGGATATAGTGCATGCAAAAGTGTTAATCTGCAACATGAAATTAACAACTTCTTCACAACCGCACTCCTGCTCTCCCTCTGACAGACAGAGACTCAGCCAGAGGCGTGAGTCTGGCACAACCACCTCAACCAGAATCTAAGCTTTCCAATGATATTAGCGCAAGTTGCTGTGACAAATGGTTTGCGAGAAAATTAACATTGAACTTACGTGAAATGTCATATTTGCATTCTGCATAAATATCTGCACATCCATTACTCTCTGTGAAATATCTCACAAACTCTTTACTCAACACATGCATCGGTACAATAAGCGGTTCCTGGGTAATCAGGTTTTGAAATTGCAAAAGAAATTCTACATGGTCTCCAACTTTGGGCCAAAATTATAATGTATTCTCATGTAAACTATTTATGTCAGCACATACATTTTTGTAAATTGCTTAGCCAGTGTATCCCACCATAATGATTATTATATTGCCAGATTCCAGACAATCCCATTTACTTATATACATATATCCCACTTACAAATATAAATATATATTTCTACTGGTATGCTTCCTAGTGACATTAATGCAAAAATATAAAGATAAATGAATTCCACCTGTGTGTGCATGGTTAAAATTCTGAAGTGCTAAATAGTTCAGGCTACAGCACAAATATTTCCATCCATAGATAAGAATAATCAAGTCTAACCTCTGAATTTCTTTTCAAAGTGCAGCAGATTGATGCATTTAAACGTTAAAATAGACATTTTCTTACAGGGGAGCATGGCCATGGACCCCCCTAGGGGGGCTTGTGCCCCAGTGCAGCTCTAGGTCTAGTGACACCCCTGGGGCAGTGTCCCCGTTTTAGAGCTGTTACACACCAACCAGATGGCCGACCGTAGGCAGAAAAGCCAGTCGGACTGATCAGTCGGGTCCCCGAGGTCCAAAAAAATGCCTCAAAACACACTGAGGCGACGCCGACTTGAGTGTACGCTCTGCGCGTGCGCAAAACATAATAAGTCTCCATAGCAGCAAGCAGCGTTGCTCTGTATTGTTTCCCAGTAAATGAAAACCGGCAGCTGATTGGACGAACGCGTCACGTGGTTCTTTTTTCTCCGGAAATTCACAGCCAGACTGTCATGGCGGCTTGTTCAGAATACGATCTCATATTGTACTAAAATAATTCACCGAAACGTGTTTCTGAAAACATTTTAAACGAGAAATAGGCCGTGCAGTTGCTGAATCTGTCTTCATTTCAGATCGACAAAGGTCAGTTTAAAAGATTTTCGTCAGATTTTGAGAGGCTCATCCACTCGCCATTTCCGTGTGAGTCCTGACTGCCCTGTCTCCGACTGAGCATGTCGGGTCGGCCAAAATGAAGACTGACGGCTCCTCGGACGGACACTGAACAGACTCGAGCCACTGAACTCGCCAGATTGTCTGACGGCCGATAATCGGGTTGGTGTGTCAGGGCCCTTACAAAGATGAAAACATTACCTGTTTTGGAGGTATTTACGCTTCTGAGCTGAAAATGTCCCTGGATTTTGTCTTAGAAATCTGGTCACCTTAGTTTAAAGCAGCCCTACTACTAGATTGTAAAAACATGAAGGTGGCTGGATTATCTGCAGTTTAAACACTTCAAATCCTGTATCTGAAAATATTAGCTGTGGCTGTGTCTCAGGCTCGTGCCATGCGCTCTCACATTACAGTTGTTTCACTCCAGCTATCAGTGACTCCAAAGGATCAGAGCTGAAAGCAGCCGGGAATCTTTTTGTTCTTGTAGTTGTGTTTCTAATGTGTTTAGGCCCATGTTACGGTTTCATTATTGTAGGTGACAACTTGATAATTGCTTTTTCTGCTTCATTTGCAGTCTTTCTGTATTATTTAACTCTTGTCTAAACTAGAGATGTTCCGATACCGATGCCAGTAGGGGTATCGGCTCCGATACTGCCTAAAACACTGGTATCGGTATCGGGAAGTACTGGAGTTATGACACCGATCTGATACCACGTAATAAAGCCCTAAAGAAAATCTACGTTAAAGTAGTTTATTGATGTTCTTTTTCCGTTAAAACTGACTGTCAAACTACAGAATAAAAGAAAGTTCTGGGGCGTTCATTGTTTGTGTTTGTTCATGTTTCACAAAGAGTTTAACCTGAGCCAGACCGACAACAAAGATAGAAATCATATCACATCCATACAGGGATAGTAGTATACAGCTGTTATACATCATATCATCCATACAGAGATAGTAGTATACAGCTGTTATACATCATATCATCTATACAGAGATAGTAGTATACAGCTGTTATACATCATATCATCATACAGAGATAGTAGTATACAGTTGTTATACATCATATCACATCCATACAGGGATAGTAGTATACAGCTGTTAAAACATAATAAAATATATGACACACTGGTATCGGATCAGTACTTGGTATCAGCCGATACGCAAGTATATAAGTATTGTGTATTTTGTCTTTCTGATGCTGCTGCATTTAAAGAAAGAGCCATAAGCGCCAAATACTGTTTCTAGTTATCACCCAGTTTAATGAAAACTTTAAATTCACACATGTATAACACTTATGCAGTTTTTTCCCCCCAGGGAACCCTTTTTCTTAGTGATAAGAAACACTCAAACAAAAGAGCTACTAAAGCTTTGTATTGATGTCACTATGTATGATCTGTGTCCATTTTGGTGTAAACAGAAATTACAGGTCTGCTGGGCTCCTCTGGGAAAGAGGAGCCCAGCAGACCTGTAATTTCTGCTGGGCTTATAATTTCTGAGGAAAAAAGATGCCCATAAACAGTGACACTTTACTGTCAAGTAGAGGGAAATATCAACTGTTCTTTCAACTGTCAGTATAAAAAGGGGGTGGGTTAAGTGATGGAGGTTAAGGTTAAGTGATGGAGTGGAGCAGCAAAAGATATGTAATAGCAGATGGATTTTCTGTAGAAAGTAAAACCACCCAGGGACATCTGCATCATCCAGATAGACAAAGACCCATTTGTTGACCGTGTCTCTAAGGTTTTCAAGCCTGCAGGGCATTGATCAGAGTCAGCATCAACAACAACAAAAGCAACAGTGGTACAACCTTTGCTGGCATGTAATGTGACATCATCCAGAAAGGTGGTGTCTGGGGTTAAGGTCAGGAATGGAGGGATTAATTAGGGTCAGAGGGAGAAACTAGGGTTAGGGTTAAGCACGAACATCTGATGAAAAAGGTGTTTGATTCGCAGAAGTGAAAAATAGGATCCTCTGATGCCTGCGAGATGAAAGTTTATATACATTTTAGGCATGTGATGAGTTGCGATTCAGATGATATCATTGAGAATAACTTGCCTGGACACTAGACCAAACAAATGATGCTCAACTTTCCAGCCGTCAATATAAGTTCAAATACAACACAAGTTGGGATGCATCATTTTGGGTTAATCACTGTTGTAAACAACAACAACATAACTTATTATGTGTGTGTATGTAGAGTATGTGTGTGACAAGGACAGATACTTCCACAAACTGAGTCAGTTAATAAATTGGTCAAAGGATAATTATGTCAGTTCCCTTTTCACCAGAAGTAAATAAGACACTAGAATTGTTGATATTCCTGCTAATGATGTTTGGGTTAAAGGTCTGTCAAGACTTATTACTGAATTAATAATATGTAATAGTGTGGATGTGGTGGAAGTGGCCTCAATGCAGACGGATCATTTTGCATTATTATTTTCAAAAAGCACTGTAGGATCACATTAGGCCATATTATTCATTTTATTAACAAGCAACACAGGTGTCACTGAAATAATTGATATGTTCCCATTCTTGAACTTATTACTTGTCCTGAAGAATCCATACTACAGAGTGCTCGGCAACATGTGTGTCTGTGGCCTAAATGAAAATGAATGATGCTTCCTCATATGATGCAGCCAGGCGTATACCAGGCAACAAATGTCAGTGCCTGTTCTAGAGGGATTTTGTAATAAACAAATACCTGATTTCTGAATAAGCACACTTCCATGGTTCTGTTTTGAAGGACAAAATTACTTTAGATAAAAAGTATGTAATGCAGGATTCGGTCGAGACCAACTTGAATACGAGACCAATGGCCCAGTCCGAGACAAGTCGGAGGCCAATTACCAACGAGTCCAAGACAAGTCTGAGGCAAAAGAAAAAAGTCTCAGACTCGAGTCCAGCTTCGGGCTACGGCACTGCAAGGTGTGTGACAAATGAGTTAGTGGCAAAAGTTTACCCTCATCCCAAGAGATACTTCTTAAATTTGTGTTCCCACATTTCAGTTAGATGAGCGATTTCTGTTCACTTTTACTACGTTAAAGGAGGGATGAAAACCTTTTAGCTGCTGAGGATTTAATTTCTCAACAACCCTTGCTGCCACTAGAGGTCTCCATTTCCCACTAATTGGTTTAGGTGAAGCCCTTTTTTCTCTTTATAGTCTATTCAATGTATGCTTTATTGTCTATTTTAAAGATATTAGTTGTGCTTCAAGTGGTTGACGTAGGACGATGATGGCATGTGGCTACAAGTTGCTCATCGGCAGGGGCGGATCTACCGTGGTGGCATAGGGTGGCAAATGCCACTCTAAAAGAAAGCCTTGCCCACCTTGTTGCCACCCCAGTTGGCAGCAACGAATTAAAAGTTATAGCCGATTTGACAATTTATGAGCGTGAATCTCCAATGTCTGACTGCAGTGAATGCAGCACGAGATGACGCCAGAGCGGCAAGAGCCTGATTTGTTTGGAAAACTGAGTGCCGCGAGGCGAGGGAGCCAGGAGTCATGAGGAAAGGAGACACAGGAGGAAAGAGGTCAAAACGGATTAACTATCTATCAAATAATGAAATTTTAACAAAAGCACAGTGATAGCATAATTGCGATGCTGATTTTGAGATGATAAAAATCAGGTGGAAGAACGTTATTTTGCTAACTATAGCCTACATATAATGTTACTTAGGTCTGACGTTTGTTCTGTGTAAAGTAGGCTACAAAATGTATATATGAGTAATATGAGGTGGAAGGAGAGAGAAAAGAGGTGGAAGGAGAGAGAGAAGAGGTGGAAGGAGAGAGAGAAGACGAAGACGAGGTGGAGACAAAAGGGCAACAGAAAGGTGACAGAGATAGAATACAAGGCCAAGGCGACCAGGGACAGGAGGAGGTGGGAGAACACCACAGCGGTGAAGATATGGACGGAGAGCATCACCAAGATGAGGAGGGGGAAAGCGAGAGACAAGATAACGTGCAGGGCTCAGACAGTGAAAGGGAAAGGAGAGTGCCTGGGCCATCACCAACGATCTCCAGTCGAGCTGGTCCACATGGTATGGAAACTGTTGCTGCATATATACTAAGTTACATATGAATAAGAACAACAAATGACAAAGACATTTTTATAAAATTTAAGAGACAATGCTTAGACATCAAATAAATATAAAAATTCATGTTTGCTTAAATATGAATAATTGGGGAAAGTTGTTGTGAAAGTGTGAGATGGGGAGATGAGTTTTTATATTTTGTGTAGAATGTATTTTAGATCTATTGCTCAGATTAAATTAAAAAATTAAACAAATGAACCTAAAAATACTCTCCCAGGCTAAAATGTTAGTGTGTGTTAACACAGTCTAATGGTTATAACTAATCAATGACAGTTCCTAATCTTGTAAAAATGCTGCCTGCAATGCTGCCTTTCTGACACAGTCCAAAACTGTTTGCTTCCCCTCTCACACATCTGCCACTCATCACCTGTGTCTTACCTTAATGCCTTTCCTGTGATAATGCCCCTTACTTCTATCATACTTCTATCTCCTATTAAGTGAGATCACATTGTATGGTCACTTATTCCTAACACAGCTGGAGAGACAGTGGACAGCACGGAGAGACAGCAAACGGGGCGGGAAGGGCCAGCAACCTGACCTGCATCTTCTGTGAGGAAGAACCCAAACGCAGCTACGAAAAGTCCCAGAGAAAAACACCCCCAGGGGAGCCCGAGAGGGGGGGAGAATGAACACCCCGAACGGACGGTCAACCAGGTAACGAAACACTCAAACAGACATTCGACGACGAACACCATCTGTGTATGCGGGAAGAGCTGCAAAAACCCACGGGGTCTGAAGATCCACCAGACCAAGATGGGATGTTTGGTGAAAGTGCAGCCAGAGCAGCGTACAAGGAACTGCCTCGTTGGGACGCAGGAGGAACTAGGCCGGGAAACACCCCAAAGTGTCCAGAACCCCCATGCTCCAGAGGACCTTGGTGAGACGCAGGAGGAGCTGAGCCCGGAGTCACCCCACAGCGCTCAGAACCTCCATGTTCCGGAAGCCCAAGCACCAGGCATCCCACAACACCAACAGCGGGTTAAGTGGCCTCCAGCCAGCAAAGGGAGTGAGTGGCAGAAATTTGATGATGATGTGGATGGTATCCTGGAAGCTACGATGAAGGGAGCGGCAGACAGGAAACTCCAAACAATGACAACCATGATCATCAGCTTTGCCTCCGAAAGGTTTGGCTCAGTGGAGAAGCACGCTGCTACAAACCAGTACTCCAAGAACCGCAGGGCAGAGAAGATTGCCCAGCTGAGACAGGAACTTCGACTCTTAAAGAGGCAGTTCAGGGGGGCAACCGAGGATATGAAGCCAGGGCTGGCAGAACTACGGGGCATTCTCAGAAAGAAGCTGCTGACCCTCCGCCGAGCAGAGTGGCATAGGAGGCGGGCTAAGGAGAGAGCCAGAAGATGAGCTGCCTTCCTAGCAAACCCTTTTGGGTTTACCAAACAGCTGCTAGGCCAGAAGCGCAGTGGCCACCTCACTTGCTCAAAAGGGGAAATAGACGCCTATCTGCATGACACCTATAGCGATGCAGTCCGGGAAGAGGACCTCGGCGAATGCAGACACCTCATCAACCCATCTGCACCAACCACTGACTTCAACACCAAAGTACCCAGTTGGAAAGAAATCCAAACCATTGTCAAGGCCGCCAGAACCAGCTCAGCACCAGGACCCAATGGTGTGCCATATCTGGTATACAAGAGGTGCCCCAAGCTCTTGCACCATCTGTGGAAGATCCTGAGGGTCATCTGGAGGAGGGGGAAAGTTGCCCAACAATGGAGATCTGCAGAAGGGGCGTGGGTTCCGAAGGAAGAAAAGTCAACCACTATTGAGCAGTTTAGGACCATCTCGCTGCTAAATGTCGAGGGGAAGATATTTTTCAGTATCCTTTCCCAACGGCTGTCAGACTACTTCCTAAAGAACCAGTACATCGATCCCTCTGTGCAAAAGGGAGGGATCCCAGGGGTTCCCGGGTGCCTTGAACACAGTGGAGTGGTGACACAACTGATCAGAGAGGCTCATGAAGGGAAAGGAAACCTGGCTGTACTATGGCTGGACTTAGCCAATGCGTATGGCTCCATACCCCACATGCTAGTGGAGGAGGCATTGAGGAGACATCATGTTCCGAGCAGCATCAAGATCCTCATCATGGATTATTATAACAACCTTAACCTGAGGTTCACTTCCGGCAAAGTTACATCTGAGCGGCATCGTCTGGAAAAGGGGATCATCACTGGATGCACTGTTTCAGTGATTCTCTTTTCCCTGGCCATGAACATGCTAGTCAAATCCGCTGAGCCGGAATGCAGAGGCCCCAAAACCAAGTCCGGAATCCGTCAGCCCCCCATCAGGGCATTCATGGGCGATCTGACAGTAACAGCTTTGTCAGTCCCAGGATGCAGATGGATTCTCCAGGGCTTAGAGAGGTTAACCACCTGGGCTAGGATGCGTTTCAAGCCAGAAAAATCCAGGTCCCTGGTACTGAAGAGAGGGAAGGTAACAGACCGGTTCCACTTCTCCATAGAAAGTACCCGAATACCATCAGTCACAATAAAGCCTGTGAAGAGCCTTGGAAAAACCTTTGACTGCTCTCTAAAGGATGCCGCTTCCATCAGGGCAACAAATGAACAACTGGAGAGCTGGCTGACTACAGTCGATAAATCAGGCCTTCCGGGGAAATTCAAAGCCTGGTTATACCAACATGGCATCCTACCTAGGATATTGTGGCCATTGTTGGTGTATGAATTTTCAATCTCCACCGTGGAAGGATTTGAGAGGAGGGTGAGCAATTACCTGCAACGGTGGTTGAGCTTGCCAAGAAGTCTAAACAGCATCGCCCTCTACGGCAACAAAAACAAGCTAACGCTACCGATTAACAGCCTTAGCGAGGAGTTCATGGTTACCAGAGCAAGGGAGGTGCTTCAGTACAGGGAATCCAAGGACCCAAGAGTATCTCAAGCTGGCATTGAGGTCAGGACTGGCAGAAAGTGGAGGGCACATGAGGCAGTGGACCATGCAGAATCACGGCTGCGCCACAAGGAAATGGTGGGTTCCGTGGCTATCAGCCGTGCAGGACTGGGAAGCACTCCAACAACCCATTACAACAAACTGAAGGGCAAGGAAAGGCGGGACCTAGTCCAAAAAGAAGTGAGGGCTGGGGTCGAGGAGCAGCGTGCAAGCCAGATGGTGGGATTGAGGCAACAGGGCTCATGGACCAGATGGGAAGATGCCATGGAGAGAAAGATTTCATGGGCGGAGCTGTGGAGGGCTGAGCCCTATCGCATCAAATTTCTCATTCAGTCAGTCTATGACACCCTGCCCAGCCCATCTAATCTCTTTTGTTGGGACAAGGTTGAGACTCCAGCATGCACCTTGTGCCGGGGAAGAGGAACTCTGGAGCACATCCTCAGCAGCTGTCCTAAAGCACTTGAGGATGGTCGCTATCGCTGGCGCCATGACCAAGTGCTGAAGGCGATTGCTGAGTCCATCACTACTGCCATCGATCAGAGCAAGGGTTTACAACCACCAAGGCGCAAGATTTCATTCTTAAGAGCAGGAGAACACCCGCCTTCCCGACAAAAAGTTCAGACAGGCCTGCTGGGAACAGCGAAGGACTGGCAGCTAAGGGTGGACCTGGGAAAGCAACTCAGATTCCCCCGATACATCGTGGAGACCAGCCTTAGACCCGACATGGTTCTACTCTCAGTAACATCCAAGAAGATTATCTTGTTGGAGCTAACAGTGCCCTGGGAGGAGAGGATGGAGGAAGCCAGTGAAAGGAAGAGGGAGAAATATGCGGAGCTGGTAGAGGAGTGTCGGAGACAAGGGTGGCGCGCACAGTGCTTGCCCATCGAGGTTGGAGGAAGGAGCTTTGCAGGAAAATCACTGTGCAGGGCCTACAGCCTCCTGGGAATCACAGGGGCATGCAAGAGAAGAGCCATCAGTACAGCTTCAGAGGCTGCAGAGAAAGCCTCACGATGGCTGTGGATCAGGAGGGACAAACAGTGGGTGAATGCTTCTTGGACACAGGCCGGGAACTGATCACTCCCAGTCGGGTCGCCTGGGTGAGGGGGTCTGAAGTTGAAAGATCCGAAACCCCCTATGACCTCAGGTACTATCACTGATGATGTGTCCAAAAGTGCATCACAAGATGTATGTAATAACCATTCCTAATATGAACTGTTCCACATGAAACCTCAAATGCAAGATATTGATTGCATGAGATTAAGTTTGTCTGTATGAGTTTGTAAATGGCAGCCAGTTCCCTTTTGTAGTGTGTACATACTATTTCTCATCAAACTTTGATAAAATTCAGTATATATATGTCTGCCATATGTTGCCACCCCTCAAAAATTCCTGCCCCCCTCTCGCCACCCCAGAAATATTTTTCTAGATCCGCTCCTGCTCATCAGGATCTGGAAATCAACTTGCTAGCTTCTTCTGCCAACACTACTAACATCCTGCCAACTCAGTGGTCCATGGACTACTAGTGGTCTGTGAGGGTACTGCAGGTGGTCCGTGGAAAAGCAAAAAAAATATAAAATAATAGTTTTTTAACCTTCATTTTACCAGGAAATTCCCATGAAAATTAAGAATATGTATATAGATATAAAATGTAATTGAAATGGTCAAGTTATTGTGTGATTACTAAATTAGGCTAGTGGCGCTCGGCCGTAACGTTCAAGTCCAAACTCTGAAGATTAATAATCATCTCAAATCGCCAAAGGTTTTGAAACTTTGACTATATCCAAGTGTCCTTATTACTGTATAGATTTAATACTCTATTGCTATAGAAATAAGCCTGTTGTTCAAATGAACCTGATTATGCCCTCAGGCGCTTGAGTAAATGAATAAATTAAATATGTGGCAGCCGTTGTGTGCAGTAAACTTTCCTTTAACGAGCCTGTTGTACTGATGAGATGACCAGTTTTAGTTTTAGTGCTAGTAGGCCTATTAAGAGGTGCGGATTAATTCAGGTAGGACTGTGTGTAGACACATTTTATTATGTGTATTATATGGTGGTCCCCAAAAATTCTTGATTACAAAGAGTGGTCCACACACACAAAAAGTTTGAAAACCCCTGTTCTAAGAACGGCGACGCCGTTATCAATTTTCCAACATTCTTTCACATTTCAACCAAGTCTGCCATTTTCTTTGGATTTGAGTTCTAAAATGTGGCGGTACATTACTGGGGTGAAGAGGCCGGCTGAAACAAGCAGCCAACAAGAAGATGAAGATGATTTAGAGAAAAGTTTAAAAAAAAAACATTTTACATTTTAATACCAAGGTGATAGTTAACGACAATGACAAGGTTATTGAGATTTTTGATTTACAACAGCAGTTAAGCGTTAATGACTTGACATCATTTAAATGTGTATTATTAACAAGTTGAACAACGATGCTGGTGCATTTCCTGTATTTCACTTTTATCAGGTTAAACATTGGCTGGTGAAATGCCTGTATGGCTGGTGGCCAATTCAGTTCACTTTAGGCCCTGCTTACAACCATATGGTATTAAAAAGAAAAACTACATTAAAACAATGTAGTCTTCAGAAAGTTTAATGAGGCAAAGTTTGTGTGAATGCTACAGTATGGGGTCTTAATAAGTAGAGCTAAAACTGAAATGCCAAAACTCAATTCTCAATAGCGTTGTGTTTTATGGAGTAAATGACCATTTACTTTTGGCCTGTGTATAATGGGCATCTTCAGACACACAAACAATCAGGTCCCGTGAGAGTTAATTTGTCTCTCTATGAACAATGTTTTGCAGCCCATTAGTGGCTCCTAAAGGCGGTGTGCTGAACCCCTCTGGACAGGAAGTTAGTTTACACCTGCATGGGTTAGACAGATGATGACATCTCGACCAATGAGGTGTCAATGCCAGCAGAGGAGTGAAGCATGAATCCCACAACATATGATGCAATCATTACTGAACAATGATGCTTTTTCAGTTGATATTGTATCTGACACCAGTACAATAATTTAATCAATCAGAGTTTTTTTTATCTTTAATTATAAAAAGGGATTCAATTAGCATGTGTAATGTGAGAGAGGTTGCTGCCAGTCACAAATCCACAGAGAATTATCCCCCGACTCTGCAACTCCTCTCAGCTCTACAGTGATTTTAAATCACTGTATTTTGTTTGTTTTAAGGCCCAAAACCTTCCTGTTTTGGTTCACTCTCAGAGCTCTAATAATAATAGTAATAATAATAATAATAATAATAATAATGCAATACATTTATACTGCTCTAGAGAGTTTTTATCTCAGTTTTTTTTCACTGTCACAGTTTCAGGACTCTCTAAAAACCCACTGTAATAAAGAGGTTGGTGCCCCTCAGCAGCAAATAGACAGAGACTAGCTGGCGAATATATCGGAGGACTTAGCAGGTAAAGAGAGTTAGGGTTAGGGTCGTAGTACTGGCGTAGTACTGCCGGAGCAGGAAGTAAGGTCACGGAATATAAGAGCGCCAAATTACACTTAAGATGGCAGGTTGGGGTGGTGGATGGGTCAAACAAACACAGGACTTTCCCCTAGGACACAGGTGATCATGTGCTGTTTGAAAATAAAGTAGTGGAGCCCTGGTTAGCTCAATTGTTAAAGCACCCATCCTTATGAAAAGGTTTATTCCTCAACGCAGAGGTCCTTGTTTCTTCAGTCATGACCGTCACCTCGCAGTGACCGGTACCTAACTCAACTCAACTCAGACTAACTGTCATGTCAGTTGTTGTTTTCAATTAAAACTTATTTTTTTGATCACATTTTCTTCTAGTTACTGTCTAAAATGCAATAAATTCAGTTGCATGTTGAGTAGCTTTTAATCCAAAAAGGTTTTCCCTAAAAATGAAGATTCTGTCATCTTTTCAGCTCATGTCAGCCATTACTCTAAAATCTACTAATTTAAGTATGACAGAAAGTTACTTTATTTACAAACTAATCTGGTAACGTTAGTTATGTTAGCTAAGGCTACAAAGTTAGCTCTAATGTTAGAGATAAGGGTGCATTGCGAACTTTGGCAAGGATTACAGACATTTCAAAAGCATTGCACATATCCCAACATCAGAACGGATGAGAGACACATAGCCTATATTCCTTGATTCACGGCACTATCTTGCACTACATCGTTATAAAGACAGAAAAACTGTTCTTTGGCCAGGACAACCACTCTGAGCTTCCTGAATGAAAGCTGTCAATCAACGTAAACTAAGGAGGTTCTTGGGTGGGATTGCCTTGAAAGTGTTACGGCCTCTCCTCTGCATTGCAGGGGAGGTTCCTCCTGCAGGCAGAGGAGGGTTGTTAGTGATTGGAGCCACCTGGGCTCAGGGTATTTAAACTGCTTCTAACCACTCTTCTCTCTCTCTCTGCTCCTCCAGGTATGATCCTGTTTTGTTTGTTCCTTTATAGTTTTACTTAGTTTTCACTCAGTCATTTTCACACACACACACACACACACACACACACACACACACACACACACACACACACACACACACACACACACACACACCCCGATTTACTCATTCATGCACTTGACATACACCTTACATTATGACATTCTCATACTTCATTCCTTTTTGATTTACAATAAAATATCTTGATTGGCCTATACTTGTTGTTGGTGTCTCCTCATTCTTTGCCACAGGCTGTGAGCCGGCTTGTGACAAGTGGGGGCTCGTCTTTAAGTTAAAATTAATTATACTTTAGTCTGGCTTTAGTATTTTAGTTTACTTGACAATTTCTCATATTTGGTTAAAGTTTTGGCTAGGTTGTCTTTGCCTTGTTATTGATTTGTTTGTTTGCTTGTAGTTTGACTTATTTGATTATTGTTTTGTAGTTAATTTGGGTTAGTAGTTTTGTTAGTTTAGTTCAGATTGTCAAACTTTTGTTTGAGGGGATGCTTTGGTATGGCCAATATTATGGGAGAGAGCATTGAGAGCCATGTGTTCCTTTTGTTTGGTTAGCTTCATAGCTAAAATTTGGTTAGTAATTCTCTCTGGGCCTTTTCTGGGTTTGGTTTAGGTGGGAGTCCTCTCCTGTTGAGGCTTATCAGCAAGTGTCAATAGGAGGCTCGTGGTGTTTTTGTTTTAGGTGGCAGTGAACGTGGGTAGAGCTTCCCTTTTCCCTTTTCCCCTACATTGGCTCGGGAGCACCTGTGGATGTGAGGGGGGGCCGCCAGGTTCTGGTTGTCTTTTCCACTCCGCTGGTTTTGTGTGCATAAAACCCCACCACATGTGACTGCACGAAGACCAGGGGCCAGTTAGTTAGTTGTTTTGGAGGATAGTGGGGTGTGGCTCCTGTCCTTAAACCCAGATTGGCAGCAGGTGAGGTGTGTAATTTTTTTTCTTTTTTTTTTTTTTTCTCCAGCATTTGTAATAGTTGCGTTGGTTGAGGAAAATGTCTTCTATTTTGAGTAGTTTTGTTCAAGCTCCTTCAGAGGTAGCTTTAGCGTTGTGTACTAAGGAGCAGTTAATTGAAATTGCTGACCATTATCAGATTGAGATTGCTGATAAAAAACTTAGACTGTTAAGGCTAGATTAAAGCAGGGTCTTAGGGAAGAAGGTGTTCTTTGGGGTCAGTCTGCTAGTAGTGAGGGTGCAAGTTTTCAGTCTAGCCCTTCATTAACTTTTGAACAGCAGAGGCAGTTGTTGCAAATTAGAGCTTAGATCGGCCCAAAAAATCAAGCCCGAACCTGCCCGAGCACGTTGTGTCCGAGCCCGGCCCGGCCCGAAACATTAACTGTAATTATGAGCCCGAGCCCGATTTAAACCCGACAATTTTTTAATACGTGGGCCGTTATAACTGACGTTCTCAACTACAATTCAGAGTTGTTTGAACTGCAGAAATCTGTTTAGAATAATACAAGGACGAAGCATGTAAACTGCGCTGTTTGTTTAGAATGGAACGGATCGCAAGTGGATCCGAGTGAAGAAACGTAAAAAAAAAAAAAATGAAACCATGATGAACAACATATTGTTGTCACTGCCCACGACTTGTTTAAACTGCTTCCATACCTCCGACTTTCCTCCACACTTGCTCAAAGTTAATTCTCCTGTTTTTCTTTTTTTCTTTACATCTTCAAGCTCCCGGTGTGATGGGTGCGAGAGGAGGAGACTCCGCGCATGACACGTGCTGCATTTTGTAACTGCAGCCTAACTTTTGTACACATTTGTTACTTTTATATAGCTTATATATATAGATTTATAATATTTCTGATTATGGCATAGCTTTCTCCCCACCCAAATAGGATAATAAGGTAATGGATAAAAAAAAAAAAAAAAATGCTTGATCAAGGGTCCGGCCCAGGCGCGGTCCGGGCCCGGCCCGAGGATGTGGCGGAAAATAACGGCCCGAGCCCGACCGGACCTCGGGTCGGGCTCGGGCTTGGGCCGAGAATCTAAACTCTATTGCAAATGCAGTTAGAAGTAGCGCGATTACGAAATGTTAATGGTCCAGGAGGAGTACCACAGTTTGATGTTTCACAGAATCTTCGTTTGTTGCCTAAATTTGATGAGTCAGATCCAGATACATATTTTACTTTATTTGAGCGTGTTGCTGGAGCTAGAGTTTGGTCAGATTCGGATATGACTATGTTGTTGCAATGTGTACTTACAGGAAAAGCACGTGAAGCTTTTTCAGCACTGAGTGTAGCTGACAGTAAAGTTTATGCTAAAGTTAAATCAGCAGTTCTGAAGATCTACGAGCTTGTGCCGGAGGCATATCGTCACCGTTTTATATTTGTAATAGGGAAAAGCTAGATTCACAAATCTATTCTGAGTTTGTTCGCGATTTGACTTCTGCATTTAATCATTGGTGCAGAACTTCTGAAGTTGGTACTTTTGAGGGTCTGTCTAACTTGATTGTGTTAGAACAGTTCAAAGATTCAGTGTCTGACCAGGTTGCTACATACATTAATGAACGTAAAGTTAAGTCTCCAAGTGATGCAGCAGTCCTTGCAGATGAGTACAGGTTAACACATAAAAGCCATTTTGAGTCAAACAGTGACATGCACTATAAAAATAACTTTACTCCTAGGCATAGTAGGTCATCTTTTTCTGGAGCTTTGTTCCAAAGGCCTCAGCAGAAGTTTGGTTCTGGGGGGCCTAAAGCACCAGTTAATGCTAATACCTGTCGCTATTGTTTAGTTGAAGGACATTGGAAGGAAGATTGTCCTCTACTTAAATTAAAAAAGTTAGGTGAAGTTAAACCTGCTTTGATGGCAGTTCCTGTTACATCCTCTGACCACCAGGGTGAGCTTTTTCAGCCAATAGTTGAGTTTGGTTCTGAGTCTTCCCAATGTGATTTTTCAGCCTTTATTTCAGATGGTGTAGTGTCTTTGGTAGATGGCAACCAAAATGTTCCAATTAAGATCTTAAGAGACACTGGAGCTTTAGATTCTTTTCTGGTGGAATCTGTTTTGCCGTTCTCTAAGGAGTCTGATACTGGCAGTTGTGTATTGATACGTGGCATGGGATTAGTTCCATTCGTCTCCTTTACATGACGTTACCTTTAAATGTGGTCTGGTAGAGGGTGATGTAGCTGTTGGGGTTAGACCCCAGTTGCCAGTAGAGGGAGTCCACATGATTTTGGGGAATGATTTGGCAGGTAGTAAGGTGTGGGCAGATGGCAAAATAAACATTTTTAAGAAGCAAGCTTCAGTACCCCCTGTAAAGGTATCTCCGGATTGAAATTGTGTGTCTCCGGAGGTATTTCCGGGTTGTGCTGTTACCCGCTCTGCTTCACGCAAGGAGGTTGAGAGTAAGCCAGAAAGTTTTGAGTTGCCAGTTAAACTCCAAATAGAACAGTTGACTAGTTCTAGAGAGTCATTGAGTCATTCATAGCTGAGCAAAAGGCCGATACTACCTTGGCGGATTTGTTGGATAAAGCTGTGCCTGATTCAGTGGTGAGGAATAGTGCTCAGTGTTATTTTCTTGAGGGGCTGTTGGTCAGGAAATGGGTTCCACACTGTGATCAGGGTCTAGGTGAACCAGTTTTTCAGATAGTTGTACCTACTACTTTGCGAAATAAAGTGTTGCAAACTTCACATGGTGATGTGGCAGGTCACATGGGTGTTCGGAAAACGTATGACCAGATTTTTTCTGGCCACGTTTAAAGCGGGATGTAGCTCAGTTTATTAAAACTTGTCATACATGTCAGTGCACAAGCAAGCCAAACCAGGTGGTAAAGCCAGCTCCTTTGTATCCAATACCAGCCATAGGGCAACCTTTTGAGCATCTTATCGATTGTGTTGGGCCTTTACCACGGTCCAAGTCAGGTCATAACTACTTATTAACTGTGATGTGTCAAGCAACTAGATATCCGGCAGCTTTTGCCTTGCGTACCATAACTTTAAAATCAGTAGTTAAAGCATTAACTCAATTTATTTCAACATTTGGAATTCCAAAAATCATCCAGTCAGATCAGGGGTCTAACTTTACCTCCCATTTATTTGCTCAGGTTCTTAAACCGCTTAAAGTTAAACATAACAAGTCTACGGCGTTCCATGCTCAGAGCCAGGGAGTTTTGGAACGTTTTCATCAAACATTAAAGTCTTTGCTTCGTTCATACTGTACAGAACTGTCTGCGGATTGGGAGGAGGGGTTACCTTGACTGCTACTAGCTGCTCGTGAAGTAGTGCAGGAAAGCACAGGGTTCAGCCCAAATGACTTAGTGTTTGGTCATAAGGTGCGTGGGCCTTTAGCAGTGTTGCAGGATGGTTGTTTACCTGAGGAACCACCTCGGAACCTTATTGACTATGTAAATGGTTTTAGGCTGAAGTTGTATAGGGCTGGTGAACTGGCGAAAGATACTAAAATGTTCTCAAACGAAGATGAAACTGAGATATGACGGACAGACTGAGCTGCGCAAGTTTAGTTCCGGTGATCGTGTACTCGCTCTTTTGCCTCTTGTAAGTTCACCTTTTCAGGCAAAATACTGTGGTCCTTTTACTGTGTTACGCAAAGTGTCAGATTTGAACTATCTTATTGAAACCCCTGGTCGTAGGAAGTCCTCTAAATTATGCCATGTGAACCTGTTAAAATGTTATCACTCCCGCAATCAAAGTAAAGATGACGGCACTCCAGTGGTGAGGTCAGCGTTGATGGCTGCTCCAGTCACTGCATCTTGCGGTTTTAGCTTTGTGGAGGGGGATGAAGAGGAGGATGTTCAGGTTTCGGATGAGGTCTTGCAAGGTCGGTTGAAAAATTCCCAGACTTTGCAAAACCTTGGGGTTTTGGTAGATCATTTAGACTCTGAGAAACGTGATGAAGTGGTAGCTCTTATTAGAAACTACTGCATCTTTATTGCCAAGTACGTTGCACATACAAGGAATTTGTCATGGTGTTGTTGGAGCATGTCACACATTCAAATATAAGAAGGATAAAAAGAATATAAACAATATAAGTATAAACATATACACACAGTATGTATTAATAACGATAAAATACATTAAAATAAATGGTAAAATAAGTTAAACAGTAGTAAAAAGGAACGCTACAGCAGAGAAGGTACAGTGGCATGAGGAGCCAGAGGTGGGGTGTGGAGAGAGTCAGGGTGGTTTCCGGGCCTTGTTTAGAAGGCTAGTGGCGGAGGGGAAAAAACTGTTTATGTGGCGTGAGGTTTTGGTCCTGATGGACCTCAGCCTCCTGCCAGAGGGGAGTGGCTAAAAGAGCTTGTGTCCGGGGTGGGAGGGGTCAGCCACAATCTTTCAGCACGCTTCAGAGTCCTGGCGTATAGGTCCTGGAGCGGCGGCAGATTGCAGCCAATCACCTTCTCAGCTGACCGAATGACACGCTGCAGCCTGCCCTTGTCCTTGGCAGTGGCAGCAGCGTACCAGATGGTGATGATGGATGTGAGGATGGACTCAATGATGGCTGTGTAGAAGTGCACCATCATTGTCTTTGGCAGGTTGAATTTCTTCAGCTGCCGCAGGAAGTACATCCTCTGTTGTGCTTTCTTGACGAGGGAGCTGATGTTCAGCTCCCACTTGAGGTCCTGGGAGATGGTAGTTCCCAGGAAGTGGAAAGACTCCACAGTGTCAATTGTGAAGCCACAGAGGGTGATGGGGGCAGGTGGGGCTGGGTTCTTTCTGAAGTCCACAACCATCTCCACTGTCTTGAGAGCGTTGAGCTCTAGATTGTTTTGGTTGCACCAGGTCACCAGGTGGTCAGCCTCCCACCTGTAGGCAGACTCATCTCCATCAGAGATGAGTCCGATGAGGAAGGTGTCGTCCGCAAACTTCAGAAGATGACGGACTGGTGGCTGGAGGTGCAGCTGTTGGTGTACAAGGAGAAGAGCAGAGGAGAAAGAACGCAGCCCTGGGGGGATCCGGTGCTGATGGTCTGTGAGTTGGAGACGTGTTTCTACAGCTTCACATGCTGCTTCCTGTCAGACAGGAAGTCAGTGATCCACCTGCAGGTGCAGTCAGGCACGCCTAGCTGGGAGAGCTTCTCCTGAAGCAGAGCCGGGATGATGGTGTTGAAGGCAGAGCTGAAGTCCACAAACAGGATCCTGGTGTAGGTTCCTGCGGAGTCCAGGTGCCGGAGGATGTAGTGATTCACTCGGATCTTTCACCCGAACCTTTAAATTGAATGATGAATCGCGGGTCTCTAGTATCATTAACTCAGATCAGTTGAGTCCTACTACAGTTCAATCTAAAATGATAACAGCGCCGCTAACAAACCTCTTGCAACATTAGCTAATACTAGTCTTAGCCCACTTAGCAGCCAAAAGCTTTATATCTTACAATTTAGTAGGCAACAACTCCACAAGTCAACTCAAGCAACTGAGTGAGCAGAGACAGTCAGAGACAGGTTACAGGAACTTCCCGACCTGCAGATTCCGAGCCGGAAACAGTGCAAACTCGCAGACCATGGGACTAACTCAAGAACTCATGAGTCTCGACTACTGGTCAGTCGTTAATGACTCATGAGCTCCCATGCAGGTCAGTCAATCACGCGAATCAGCTGGCTATGAGTGGATCTGTAGCAGACGAGCGAGGTCTCTCCTCAAGCTCAGGGTAAAGCAAATCCACAACAAAAGCCATTCTTTCACTTCTGAAATAACACATATACACAATAATATAATTTTCTGCACGTATCCTAGCTTGGCCTACTGTAGGTTTTGGTGGATAAATGTATATGTTAAATGCAATTAGGTCGAGCAGACAGTCTGAAACATTGCAAGCTCGCCTCGGCTCGCCTATCAGTACTGACGAAAGTGACTTAAGTGACTTGCATAACCCAGTTCAGTTTAGTGAGTGACTCAGAATAACCCAAATCCTTAAGAGGAATCGAGTTTGCCAGGCCTAATGTGCCATGGACCATAATAAGTGGAACAGTGTACTTACTTGATCTTGGCCTAGTAAGAGATGTGATTGAACCAGCCCGCTGCCAGTCAGAATACAAAATTAACCAATGGGTCGCTGTCCCTGCATTATGGGCCAGTAAAGTACACAGGGCAATACTCTTTAAATTAAATTAAATTACGTTTAACCTTGTGTCCAGTTCATTTCAATAGCTCATGTTACTGTATTCTGTGAACAGTTAACTTCATTTAACATTGTAAGTGGTGTTTTATTTCCAGGATGCAAATGTTTTACAAAATCAAGTTCCTTCCCGAGACTATGGAGCCACCATCGCTGCATCCAGACCTTAGCGCCTCCCGAAACAATTGTGATTGTTTAAAGAAATGCAAACAACCCAGAGTTTTTTTCTCCTATCCAAGAATGTATCAGTGATGTAGCCAGACTTTACTCCACAAGGCTGTAGAGATAGAGCAGGCAATGCAAGACTTCTGAAACTTTTCAAGGAATGTGTAGGACATTAATAAGACAAAGGAAAGGAAACAAGGGTAAAGAATAACAATGGAGAGATTGGATAGACAGTGAGAAAGGCAGGGAGGGTGATGAAGATGATGGTGGGATGTGCAGAGTGAGGAAGGAGGAGCATCAGAGTCCAACAGGGACTGAGAGGGAGGAGGGGATGAAGAGAATGTGAGAGAGATAATTCAGTTACATGATCAGGTTAGTTCAGAAAGCTGCCAGAGCTGCAGATCTCTGCAGATCTCTGCAGATGGAGGTTGAGGACAGAGCCCAGCTCTGCTTTCCACAGTTCCCAAACACCTCCTGCAGGAAGCCCTTGGCTCCTTGGCCCCAAACAGTTAACACTGTGTTCTACTCCATCTCTCTGATCACTGTGGCTCTCAACCTGCTCATCATCATCTCTATCTCCCACTTCAGGCAGATACCTTCTTTGCTTCTCTCTACAGGAATTGTAACTTAAAAATGGGAACAGCTGCTGTATATTTAGAAGAATTGTCTTTGAGCTAGAACTAAATAATGTTGCTCCCAATGTCTGACTTTGATGCCAGGGACTGTTGTTCATGTCCACTCTCTTACCAATACTAACCATTGCTTTCTGTCCACCATGACCTTAACCAAGTCATTTTAACTGTCTACAATTCAACATATGGTATCTGATGTGGTGGAATGGAAAATATAAAAGGTCATATGCATTTTTTATTTTGATAACTTGTTTGGGTTGTTTTGTCATTCTTGTTGGTGTAATGGTGTTTTTCTCTTTTCCTCCAGGCAGCTCCACACACCCACCAACATCCTCCTCCTCTCTCTGGCTGTCTCAGACTTTCTAGTGGGCCTCGTGCTGATGCCCAGAGAGGTTCTCCGACAAACATCCTGCTGGTTTCTTGGTGAGCTTGTGTGTGCTACGTTTACTCTTCTTTCAGGCATCATTCCCATATCCTCAATAGGTGACATGGTCCTCATATCAGTTGACCGTTATGTGGCTATTTGTGATCCTCTGCATTACACCACCAGGATCACTGACAACAGAGTTAAACTCTGTGTTTGTCTGTGTTGGCTCTGTTCTGTTTCCTATAGCTGTCTCTTTGTGAAGGATGAACTGACTCAACCGGGGAGGTTTAATTCCTGCTACGGAGAATGTGTGTTGGTCATTGACTTTGTTTTAGGAGGTGTAGATGTTGTTTTGTCCTTTATTGCTCCAGTTACTGTCATAATAGCTCTGTATCTGAGAGTATTTGCCGTGGCTGTGTCTCAGGCTCGTGCCATGCGCTCTCACATTACAGCTGTCACACTCCAGCTTTCAGTGACTCCAAAGGCAAAGAAATCAGAGCTGAAAGCAGCCAGGAATCTTGGTGTTCTTGTAGCTGTTTTTCTAATATGTTTCTGCCCATATTACTCTGTCTCTCTTGCAGGTGACAAATTAGTCAATGCTTCATCTGCATCCTATGTTATCTTTGTGTACTATTGTAACTCTTGTCTAAACCCTGTGATCTATGCCTTGTTTTACCCCTGGTTTAGAAAAGCAGTTAAACTCATAGTTACTCTTCAGATACTGCAGCCTGGCTCCTCTGAGACCAACATGCTGTAGAGAGACTGTGGAGGGACAGAGATCAGACTCGGTCTAAAGATTAAATTAAGTAATATTTTACTGCTGTTCAGTGAGTGAGTTATCAAATACAGAAAGTGAAGATATGCTTTCCCATCTTTAAGTCTAAATTGTGTATGATTAACAATTGAGAGGCCTGTCCTTCAGCTTTATCTTATGTATTTTATCTCTCTGATGCTGCTGCATTTAAAGAGTCATAAGCACCATATACTGTTTCTAGTAATCACCCAGTTTAATGTAAGCTTTAAATTAACACATGTATGACACTTATGAGTCTTTTTTTCCTATGTAATCTTTTTATGTTAGGAAACATTTCAGCCCAACAACAAAAGAGCTACTAAAGCTTTGTATTTGTGTGTGTTATGTGTATGTTTGGTTAATGCATCATCTCTGTGATGTGTGACCATTTTGTTGCAGACATAAATCACAGGCCTGCTGGGCTGCTGTTTCCCATAGGAAAAAAGATGTCCCTGAACAGCCACACTTTCATGTGTATGTATGTTTCCAGTATAGAGAAACATCCACTGTTTTTTTTCTGATAAACCTGTCAATAAAAAAACATCATAGTGTAATGGAAAATGTTATTTTAACATAATAGTTTAATATCCTACAAGATTCTCTTATATATTTTACAAGAGTTCCCTTATATTCTTGATTTTGTCCTAGACTAGAGCTCCAAGGAGAAGCAGCAGACATCAAACAACTTTGAGCCAAATTGAAGCTATTCTTTGTTGAAGCTATTCTTTGTTTTCAGAACTCAGTCTCTCGTTTTTAGTAGATAAGGGTGAAGAAGGGTCATAACATTTGAACTGTCTCTTTCTGTCTCCTGCTTTAAAAGGTGTTTAGGCTAAAGTGGGAAACAGGAGCAGAGGGGAAAGGTTGTAAAGTCATGACTGTTTATGGTGTTTTTTCATCTGTGTAGCTGCTAAACTTATCCTAGAGGGGGTGGTTTAAGTGAGTTTCTGCTATATAGAACTATGAATTGTTAAGCTTGGTCAGAAGACCCTTTCAGATGTGCCACGAGTACTTGTGAAACTGTTTTTTCTGCATTTGCAAATGTAAATACTCAAAGACCAAACTTTGGTTTAATCCTCAAATCGTCCTTATTTGTTTCATCTGGTGTTTTTGATATGCACTCCTGATGCTAACAAGAAAAACTTCCACTACAATATTCCCTTTCAGCTTAGAAAAAAAAGTTGTTTTAATCATTTCAGTTTAGTGTCATTCATATTTGAGCTCTATGTAACATCTCTTGTCTCTATGACAGTAGTATTTAGGCAAGAAGTTAAACAACAGAATATCTGAAAAGACAGGATTATCTACAGTTCATCAAATAATCACAGCTACATTTCCAGGGAAACATGTACAGTGTGATCATATGAGGAAAATAATGTTCTACAAACTATGTGAAACTTGATGGGTTGCAATTTAAATCAGATTTGTCATTCATTCTATTCAACATAGCATGGCGATTTGTTGTAAATTAGCATGAAATGTGATAATAAATTACACTTATTAATAATGTAACGTCATGTCTTTTTATTGATTTTTTTTTTTTCTTTTTTTTTTTTTACAATAAGTGATGTGATTTGAACTGGTTAACAAAAATGACAAGAGACAATAATGTCCTGGGGAAAACTCCTTTAAAAAAAATTCAGTAACAGTCAAACATAACAGGGTGTTGGTTGTTCTTCATGGCCACTGGGGGGGTTAAAGGCTATTTTCCATTTGTGCCAAAATCTCCCTAAGTGATGATCATTTCTGAGGTGTGAAGCTGCATTTAGAAAAAAAAACACAGCCCTCTCATTCATTTAGATGGGGCCACTCTGTTAAAGCAGCAGGGCTTCATTTAAAACAACAAAAACAACAGTGTCACGTAATGTGACGTCATCCAGAAAGGTGGTGTCTGGGGTTAAGGTCAGGAATGGAGGGATTAATTAGGGTTAGAGGGAGAAACTAGGTTTAGGGTTAAGCACAAACATCCATCCATCGTTGTCCGCTTATCCAGGGTCGGGTCGCAGGGGGCAGCAGCTCCAGCAAGGGACCCCAAAATTCCCTTTCCCGAGCCACATTAACGAGCTCCGACTGGGGGATCCCAAGGCGTTCCTAGGCCAGGTTGGAGATATAATCCCTCCACCTAGTCCTGAGTCTTCCCCGAGGCCTCCTCCCAGCTGGACGTGACTGGAACACCTCCCTAATGAGGCGCCCAGTGGGCATCCTTACCAGATGCCCAAACCACGTCAACTGGCTCCTTTTGACCCAAAGGAGTAGCGGTTCTGCTTCGAGCTCCTCACGGATGACTGAGCTTCTCACCCTATCTCTAAGGGAGACGCCAGCCACCCTCCTGAGGAAACCCATTTTGGCTGCTTGTACCCTGGATCTCGTTCTTTTGGTCATGACCCAGCCTTCGTGACCATAGGTGAGGGTAGGAACGAAAATTGACCGGTAGATCGAGAGCTTTGCCTTCTGGCTCAGCTCTTTTCTTCACAACAGTGCGATAAATTGAATGTAATACCGCACCCGCTGCGCCGATTCTCCGACCAATCTCCCGCTCCATTGTCCCCTCACTCGCGAACAAGACCCCAAGGTACTTGAACTCCTTCACTTGGGGTAAGGACTCATTCCTTTTCCTGCTGAGAACCATGGCCTCAGATTTAATGGTGCTGATCCTCATCCCAGCCGCTTCACACTCGGCTGTGAACCGATCCAGTGAGTGAAGGTCGCTGGCTGATGATGCCATCAGGACCACATTATCTGCAAAGAGCAGCAATGAGATCCCCAGCCCACTGAAATGCAACCCCTCCCCACCTCGACTACGCCTCGATATCCTGTCCATAAATATTACAAACAGGATTGGTGATAAATCGCAGCCCTGGCGGAGGTCAACCCTCACCTGAAACGAGTCTGACCTACTGCCGAGAACCCGGACACAGCTCTCGCTTTGGTCATACAGAGATTGGATGGCCCTGAGAAGGGACCCCCCTCACCCCATACTCCCGCAGCACCTCCCACAGTATCTCCCAGGGGACCCGGTCATACGCCTTCTCCAGATCCACAAAGCACATGTAGACCGGTTGGGCATACTCCCAGGCTCCCTCCAGGATCCTTGCGAGAGTAAAGATCTGGTCCGTTGTTCCACGACCAGGACGGAATCCGCATTGTTCCTCTTCAACCCAAGGTTTGACTATCGGCCGAACCCTCCTTTCCAGCACCTTGGAGTAGACTTTACTGGGGAGGCTGAGAAGTGTGATACCCCTGTAATTGGCACACACCCTCTGCACAAACAACAGTCAGAGTTTCCCCCCCCACAACCCGCAGGCATAGGGAGGCGACCCTCTCGTCCACCGGGGTGAACTCCAACGTAGCGGCGCTCATGTTGGAGTTCACAAGTTCCGGCTCCTTCCCCCACAGAAAGGTGACGTTCCACGTCCCCAGAGCCAGCCTCTGCCACCCGTGTGGCAGCGCACCCACCCCCAAAGGTTCCTCCTACAGGTGGTGGGCCCATGGGATGGAGAGAGAGGTGCCACGTTGCTTTTTCGGGCTGTGCCCGACCGGGCACCATGGCAAACCCGGCCACCAGGCGCTCGCTGACGGGCCCTCTATCTGGGCATGGCTCCAGACGGGGGACCTGGGCTTCCTCCGGGCAGGGTCACTTCATCTCTTCCTTGATGACTCATAGTAGTTTATGAAGCACAAACAGATGATGAAAAAGTATTTTGATTGGCAGAAGTGAACATGGGCTTCTCTTATACCTACGAGATGACTGTTTATATAACTTTTAGGCATGTGTTGACCAGCAGCTAAGGATTCAGAAGATATGATCGAGAGTGACTTGACTGAACGCTAGACCAAACAAATGATGCTTATCCTTCCAGCTGTCAATAGAGTTACAACACAACACAAGTTGGGATGCATCAGCAGGCTAATCACTGTTGTCAACAACAACATAACTCATTATGTGTGTATGTAGAGTATGTGTGTGACAAGGACAGATACTTGCAGAAACTGAGTCAGTTAATAAACTGGTCAAGGGGTAATTATGTCAGTTCCCTTTTCACCAGAAGTAAATAAGACACTAGAATTGTTGATATTCCTGCTGATGATGTTGAGTAAAAAGGCTTGTCAAGACTTATTACTGATTTAATAATATGAAGCATCTTTTTAAAGATGTAATAGTGTGGATGTGGTGGAAGTGGCCTCAATGCAGACGGATCATTTTGCATTATTTTCAAAAAGCACTGTAGGATCACATTAGGCCATATTAACTTTATTAACAAGCAACACAGGTGTCCCTTAAATAATTGATATTGACCAATGTCAATGCCCATTCTAGAGGGATTTTGTAATAAACAAATACCTGTTTTCTGAACAAGCACGCTTCCATAGTTCTGTTTTGAAGGACAAAGTTACTTTAGATAAAAAGTATGTAATGCAGGACTCGGTTGAGACCAACTAGAATATTTGGCGAGACCAATGGCCCAGTCAAGAATGAGGCCAATTACCAACAAGTCCAAGACAAGTCTGAGGTAATAGAAAAATGTCTCAGACTCGAGTCCAGCTTCGGGCTACGGCACAGCAAGGTGTGTGACAGATGATTTAGTGGCAAAAGTTTACGCTCATCCCAAAAGTTACTTCTTAATTTTGTGTTCCCACATTTCAGTTAGATGAGCGATTTCTGTTGACTTTTACTACGTTGAAGGAGGGATGAAAACCTTTTAGCTGCTGAGGATTTAATTTCACAATAACCCTTGCTGCCACTAGAGGTCTCCATTTCCCACTAATTGGTTTAGGTGAACGCCTGTTTTTAGTTTAAACAAGCTGGAAGAGAGCAGCAGCTCCTTGTTGGTTAACATTTCATTGAAAGTATAGGCTGCCATTTTAAACACATTGTTAACATTGTGAAACAGTTGCAGTTTGGTTAGGTTTGGTTTAGGCACATAAACCTAACTTTAGAAAAAGATTGTGCCGATTTCTGTTTACTTTTACTTGAATATTTTGTTTAGTCTCCATTTCCCTATCCATCAAAGGAGGACGAAGGAAGACAAACAAGCCACGACACATAGGAATTTCTAGTAGGCAGTAGATGTTGTAGAAGGTGCAGAAACTCTCCAGTCACTTTATTGTCTAGTCAATGTATGATTTATTATTGTCTATTTTAAAGATATTAGTTGTGCTTCAAGTGGCTTGACGTAGGACGATGATGGCATGTGGCTACAAGTTGCTCATCAGGATCTGGAAATTAACTTGCCAGCTTCTTCTGCCAACACTGCTAACATCCTACCGACTCAGCTGGCTCAACTTTTCAAATGTAAACAGACAACATTAGATCAAGCTAGCAAGACCATAGACCAGGGGCCTGTTTCACAAAACCAAGATAAGGGATTAAGCCAGGATTTATCAGTTATCCTGGATGATTTAAGCCTTGACTCGGTTTCACGAAAGTGGAGGCACATAAATCACCATGGAGATTTATTCTGTGCAGCTAGCCTGCTCCCGACCAGGCTAACAGCCAGGCTAACAGCTAGCCTGCCCCTGACCAGGCTAACAGCCAGGATTTATTTAATCCTGGAGCCTTTTCTGATCACCCAGCAGTGGTTTTACCCTATTGTTATCAGTCTGGATTAAAATACAACAGGACCATATTGCTGTTCCTTTAAGTACTGTTATTATTTAAAGTTGTGACCATTATTTTTTTTAATAATTATTCATGTGACAGTCATCATTACTGTTATATTGCTGTATGAAGACTGCTGTTCATTTTGTTGTTAGAAGTTTGATGAATATATTATGGCAGTTGTTGAGATAATTATAAAAGGCTGATAAAATTTCAAATGTGTTTTAAATGAAGTCTGTTACTAAGGGAAATACATAAAATGCTGTACATTTCTATAGTTGACCAATGCACCTTGAATTATTTTAGTTGATTCATTTTTTTTTTTATTCTTTAACAATAAGGATCATGTTTGTTCCTCTTCCATGTGCATTGTATTTGGCATTCTTAGCACACAAATTGTGTTGTCCAGTAAACTGGGACTATAATTTGGGAGGATTGTACAATTTAAAAAACATATCCTAATTGTACAATCCTCCCAAATTATAGTCTTAGTTCACTGGACCAGTAACTATCTAGTGATGTAGACTACTGTATATTCATGTAACAACAGGGAGAGGACACCTCAATGGTTTTTGACCTTATATTTAGCTGGGGGGGAAATAACTGATGAATATAGTCTGTTCCATTCATGTTTACAGTGTGCATGGAATTTATCACTTAATTATCTTTTATAGTTTCTAGATTTTAGAGTCACATTTCTTCAGTGTCTTTATTTTCTATGTTGATATATACAAGGGAACAAAGCATATAATATGTAGAGAAGGAAACTCGTCCTCTATAAAAAGTAAAAAAAACACGAGAAAAAGCGTGGCAGATAATAGCGGACCGACTGAATGATAGTCTAAAAATATACATTTATGAACTACTGCTCTTAACTGAAACCATTCACTGAGTCACTGTCATCTGCAAAAACGAACAGTTGTACACTTTGCATTAAAAGCGAGCAGTGGAAGTTAATATGACTTAGGAAATTTATATTTTAGCCCATGAGAGAGAGGGAGAAACAGAGCGAAAGATATTTATGCATCATATTCTAGTGTTGTAGAAAATTGATCTTCATGGTAAATTTCCTGAGTAACATTATCTTCTGCTTACTTTTAAGGCAAAGAGTACAACTGTTAATTTGTGCAAACGATTAGTAGCCTAATCCTTGAATGGTATGATTATGACGGTTCCAGTTCAGAGCAGTGGTCAGTTAATGTCTAGGTAATATTTAGGCTGCTTACACATTCAGTCGGTCCGTGATCGTCTGCTACGCTTTCTCTCGCTGTTTCATTACAGCGGCTGTGTTTCTTTTCTTTTTATAAAAATAATGTGTTTCACGTCATCATACTGCTGCTGCTGGGTTGCTGCTCACTCTGTATAAAGTATGTACAATGCGTATTCTCCATTTTGGCATCAGTAAATCTGTGATCGACCTCGCGGTCTTTTGAGGAAAGCCGTGGACGCGCATCTATCTGAATTACTTCAGCCTGGCTCGACCTAGTCTCTCCTCCTCAGCAACGCACGTTCACATAAAAGAGGCGGTGTTTACACAGCACGACCAATCACAAACATCTACCAGAGCCACATATAAGAGCAAACTATAATTCTACATAAATATGAAGAACACAGACATGTTTTTACAGGCAAAACGCAATACAGTCGCTGCTTCCTAAAACAGGAGGAAAGCTGGCAAAAAAATAGCCGACGCTGTTATGCGCAAATTACAAGGCTTATCAATATCACTTCCCCATCAGTCAGGACCAAGATCTGACCATAATTACACTTGTTGTTCCTTTAGCATATTAATCCAGTTGCAACCTGCAGTGGTAAGTGATCGTGAGAGCAAATAAAAAAATAATATGAATAAAAACATAATTCAAACCGATGTGCGCATTGGCAACACACAGCTCAAGAAGCTGACAAATAGCCTATACGTAATTCCCTCCACTGAAAATCTATATATTTCATAAAAATACCTATCAGGGAATGTTAACGGGGATGTCGGTCTCTAAATGTTTGAACTTTTCTGAGTGCACCTCTCTCTCTCCGCGCACCAAGCTCCACCGGATCTTCTCTTCAGTCATTCCCAAACTGTGGTCCGTGAGGGTACTGCAGGTGGTCCGTGGAAAAGCAAAATAAAATATAAAATAATAGTTTTTTAACCTTCATGTTATCAGGAAATTCCCATAAAAATTAAGAATATGTATATTGATATAAAATTGAAATGAAATTGTCAAGTTATTGTGTGATTACTAAATTAGGCTAGTGGCGCTCAGCCGTGACGTTCAAGTCCAAACTCTGAATATTAATAATCCCCTCAAATCGCCAAAGGTTTTGAAATTTTGACTATATCCAAGTGTTGTTATTACTGTATAGATTTAATACTCCATTGCTATAGAAATAAGCCTGTTGTTCAAATGAACCTGATTATACCCTCGGGCGCTTGAGTAAATGAATAAATTAAATATGTGGCAGCCGTTGTGTGCAGTAAACTTTCCTTTAACGAGCCTGTTGTACTGAGGAGAAATTCTTGATTACAAAGAGTGGTCCACACACACAAAAAGTTTGAAAACCCCTGTTCTAAGAACGGTGACGCCGTTATCAATAAAGTCTTGATTGGTCAGTGGACGGGGCTTTAAAGCAGCCATATTATGCTCATTTTCAGGTTCATAATTGTATTTTAAGGTTGTACCAGAATAGGTTTACATGGTTTAATTTTCAAAAAACCATATTTTTGTTGTACTGCAGTGCTCTCTCTCACTGCTGCAGATCCTCTTTTCAGCTGGTCTCTGTTTTAGCTACAGAGTGAGACCTCTTTTCTTCTTCTTCTTCTGTACTATCTTTGATTGCACTGCACATGTGCAGTAGCTCAGATGTAGATCATGTCAGCTAGCTAGCTCCATAGACAGTAAAAGACAGGCTGTTTCTACAACTTCGGTCAGTTACAAGGCAGGATTAGCTGGGAGACTTCTAAATGAGGGCGCACATGGAAGTAGTTCTTTTGTAGATTATGGTGAACTTGTGTGTGTTGTAGCAGTGCTTTGCTATTGAGAACAAGGTAGCATGCTAGCGTTAGCATTAGCGTTAGCATGCTACGAGCTAATGGTTGCGGTTAGCCTGCTCGTTTCGGCTTGTGACGTCACAAGCCGTGCCGATTTTGAACAGCTCACCCAGAGACTGAAGGCAGGACACATTCAGAAACCGTATCTCACTCTAAACAGCATGGATGGATTTTTTTCAAAGTTTGTATGTGTGTGGAAGCACCAGAGACACAACATAACACCCCAAATCCCAGAAAAAGTGATTTTTTCATAATATGGGCACTTTAACACCGGTTGATCTCTGATCTCCAACAGGTGTTCAGCATAAGTTACCACGGCGATTTAACCCGGTAACAAGTGATCCACTGTCATGATACAGAAAACCCTGGGTTGAAGTTAACTCGTTAACGCCAAATCTTGCTTCGTAGTACAGGCCTCAGCTCTAGGCCATCTAATGACGACGAGTCGTTTTTCAGGATGGGGAAATCAACCCACCAGTCTCAAACACAGAGGAAATATGACCCACAGGAGCATTCCTGTTCTCATATCTAACCCTAACAGAGGCTGTTTTAAACAGTCTCAGTTTGGTTAGGTTTAGGCACCAATATTCCCTAGTTATGTTTAGAAAAAGATCTAGTTAACAACCACAGTGATACCCATCATACTTACAACCAGGGCCTGAAATCAACACCCAACCATGCGCCAAATGCAGGAGAATTTGGCCATTGGTGGGTAAATCTGTCAATCTACCTGCCACGTTGGCTGGTAGCCAATAACAATTGAGTGACTCAGTTGTTTTTCCAACATTCTTTCACATTTTAACCAAGTCTGCCATTTTCTTTGGATTTGAGTTCTAAAATGTGGCGGCACATTACTGGGGTGAAGAGGCCGGCTGAAACAAGCAGCCAACAAAAAGATGAGGATGATTTAGAGAAAAGTAAAAAAAAAAAAAATATATTTTACATTTTAAAACCAAGGGGATAGTTAGCGACAATGACAAGGTTATTGAGATTTTTGATTTACAACAGCAGTTAATCATTAATGACTTGACAGCATTTAAATGTGTATTAACAAGTTCAACAACGATGCTGGTGCATTTCCTGTATTTCACCTTTATCAGGTTAAACATTGGCTGGTGAAATGTCTGTATGGCTGGTGGCCAATTAAGTTCACTTTAGGCCCTGCTTACAACCATATGGTATTAAAAAGAAAAACTACATTAAAACAAAGTATTCTTCTGCAAGTTTGGCAAAGTTTGTGTTAATTACAGTGCGGACCGGGACGCATTTTTCTGTCTGAGCCAGGCCCGTGTCCGATAAAGCAGTAACCGAACTCGGCCTGAGCCTGACAGGAATTAAGATATTTATGTTCGAGCCCGACCCTGACACAGTTAAATTATCATTTTTTTTCTCACATTAATGACACATGTACATTTGTTTGTGTGGAAAGCTTTTATTAAGCAACTGTAGGAAGGAATTCAGAAATGTCAACAGATGAGGCATCAGCACACAAGGGGCAACAAGCCTACACACCTACACCTACATAATAAGCTGTTTTAAATTTAAAATGCTCAATGCCTTATCGCGCTGATGTGACCGAGCCTGACCAGAACCCCAACATCATTTCAAAATATCTGTCCGAACCGTATCCATCCTCTAGTGTGAATGCTACAGTATGGGGTCTTAATGAGCAGAGCTAAAATGTTTGAGCTCAGTGTTTGATAGAGTAAATGACCATTTACTTTTGGCCTGTGTATAGTGAGCATCTTCAGACACACAAACAGTCAGGTCCCGTGAGATTTGATTAGTCTCTCTATGAACTATGTTTTGCAGCCCATTAGTGGCTCCTAACGGCGGTGTGCTGAACCCCTCTGGACAGGAAGTTTGTTTACACCTGCATGGGTTAGACAGATGATGACATCTCGACCTATGAGGTGTCAATGCAATCAGAGGAGTGAAGCATGAATCCCACAACATATGATGCAATCATTACTGAACAGTGATGCTTTTTCAGTTGATATTGTGTTTGACACCAGTACAATAATTTAATCAATCAGTTTTTTAGATCTTTAATTATAAAAAGGGATTCAATTAGCATGTGTAATGTGAGAGATGTTGCTGCCAGTCACAAATCCACAGAGAATTATCCCCCGACTCTGCAACTCCTCTCAGCTCTACAGTGATTTTAAATCTGTATTTTGTTTGTTTTAAGGCCTGAAACCTTCCTGTTTTGGTTCACTCTCAGAGCTCTAATAATAATAATAATGCAATACATTTATACCGCCCTAGAGAGTGTTTTTAACTCACTGTTTTTTTCACTGTCACAGTTTCAGGACTCTCTAAAAACCCACTGTAACAAAGAGGTTGGTGCCCCTCAGCAGTTAATAGACAATTAGAGACTAGCTGGTGAATATATCGGAGGATTTAGCAGGTAAAGAGAGTTAGGGTTAGGGTCGTAGTACTGCCGTAGTACTGCCGGAGCAGGAAGTAAGGTCACGGAATCTTCGGCAAGGATTACAGACTTTTCAAAAGCATTGCACATATCCCAACATCAGAACGGATGAGAGACACATAGCCTATATTCCTTTATTCACGGCACTATCTTGCACTACATCGTTATAAAGACAGAAAAACTGTTCTTCGGCCAGGACAACCACTCTGAGCTTCCTGTATGAAAGCTGTCTATCAACGTAAACTAAGGAGGTCCTTGGGTGGGATCGCCTTGAAAGTGACCAATCAGAGGAGGACCTGTACCTCCTTGGTTTCCCTTAAATGTCAAAAGTCAGTTTCATGCAGGCTTGCATGTTTGCCCTCCTCTGCTCTCACAGCAGACATTCGCGGGCGCGTGGTGGCTGCTTTCTGCGCGTGCTGCTGTTTTATACGTGCAGGCAGGGACCAAAAATTCTCTCTGGCCACCACAATCGGTCGGACACCACCCATCATTACACGTCATCTATGTGGTCCCCGTAAATATGCGGACCTACTCTACTATTCCCCTAACCACTACAAAGCTGAGTAGTATGTGCCGTGGACCTGTTTGAGTCGTGATTCACTCGGATCTTTCACCCGAATCTTAATATTGAATCATGAATCGCGAGTCTCTAGTATCATTAACTCAGATCAGTTGAGTCCTATTACAATTCAATCTAAAATGATAACAGCGCCGCTCACAAACTTCTTGCAACATTAGCTAATACTAGTCATAGCCCACTTAGCAGCCAAAAGCTTTATAACTTACAATTTAGTAGGCAACAACTCCACAAGTCAACTCAAGTGACTGAGTGAGCAGAGACAGTCAGAGACAGGTTACAGGAACTTCCCGACCCGCAGATTCCGAGCCGGAAACAGTGCAAACTCGCAGACCATGGGACTAACTCAAGAACTCAT
Organism: Sander lucioperca; assembly: GCF_008315115.2. Taxonomy (NCBI): domain Eukaryota; kingdom Metazoa; phylum Chordata; class Actinopteri; order Perciformes; family Percidae; genus Sander; species Sander lucioperca. Next base: position 26,584,985 of record NC_050180.1, read on the forward strand.
GAGTCTCGACTACTGGTCAGTCGTCAATGACTCATGAGCTCCCGTGGGAGTCAGTCAATCAGCTGGCTATGAGTGGATCTGTAGCAGACGAGCGAGGTCTCTCCTCAAGCTCAGGGTAAAGCAAATCCACAACAAAAGCCATTCTTTCACTTCTGAAATAACACATATACACAACAATAATACAATGTTCTACATGTAGCCTAGCTTGGCCTACTGTAGGTTTTGGTGGATAAATGTAGTATGTTAAATGCAATTAGGTCGAGCAGACAGTCTGAAACATTGCAAGCTCTCGGCTCGCCTATCAATACTCACTAAAGTGACTCAAGTGACTCGCACAACCCGGTTCAATTTAGTGAGTGACTCAGAATAACCCACATCCTTAAGAGGAATCGAGTTTGCCAGGCCTAATGTGCCATGGACCATAATAAGTGGAACAGTGTACTTACTTGATCTTGGCCTAGTAAGAGATGTGATTGAACCAGCCCGCTGCCAGTCAGAATACAAAATTAACCAATGGGTCACTGTCCCTGCATTATGGGCCAGTAAAGTACACAGGGCAATACTTTGGTAAGCACAAATGATGTTTAACCTTGTGTCCAGCTAATTTCAATAGCTCATGTTACTGTATTCTGTGAACAGTTAACTTCATTTAACATTGTAAGTGGTGTTTTCTTTTCCCGGGATGCAAATGTTTTTCTAAATCAAGTACCTTCCCGAGACTATTTTACAGAGCCACCATTGCTGCATCCAGACCTTAGCGCTTCCCGAACCAATTGTGATTGTTTAAAGAAATGCAAACAACCCAGAGCATTTTTTTTCTCCTATCCAAGAATGTATCAGTGATGTAGCCAGACTTTACTCCACAAGGCTGTAGAGATAGAGCAGGCAATGCAAGACTTCTCTTTTAGAAACTTTTCAAGGAATGTGTAGGACATTAATAGGACAAAGGAAAGGAAACAAGGGTAAATAATAACAATGGAGAGATTGGATAGAGAGACAGTGAGGAAGGCAGGGTTACAGAGAGAGTGATGAAGATGATGGTGGGATGTGCAGAGTGAGGAAGGAGGAGCATCAGAGTCCAACAGGGACTGAGAGTGAGGAGGGGATGAAGAGAATGTGAGAGAGATAAATCAGTTACATGACTCAGGTTAGTTCAGAAAGCTGCCAGAGCTGCAGATCTCTGCAGATGGAGGTTGAGGACAGAGCCCAGCTCTGCTTTCCACAGTTCCCAAACAGCTCCTGCAGGAAGCCCTTGTCTCCTTGGCCCCAAACAGTTACCATTATGCTGTACTCCATCTCTCTGATCACTGTGACTCTCAACCTGCTCATCATCATCTCAATCTCCCACTTCAGGCAAATATTAACTTCTTTTCTTCTCTCTACAGGAATTGTAACTTAAAAATGTGAACAGCTGCTGTACATTTAGAAGAATTGTCTTTGAGCTAGAACTGAATAATGTTGCTCCAAATATCTGACTTTGATACCAGAGACTGTTGTTCATGTCCTCTCTCTTACCAATATTAACCATTGCTTTCTGTCCACCGTGACCTCAACCAAGTCATTTTAACTGTCTACACTTTAACATATGGTAACTACTGATGTGGTGGAATGGAAAATATAAAAGCTCATATGCATTTTTTATTTTGATAACTTGTTTGGGTTGTTTTGTCATTCTTGTTGGTGTAATGGTGTTTTTCTCTTTTCCTCCAGGCAGCTCCACACACCCACCAACATCCTCCTCCTCTCTCTGGCTGTCTCAGACTTTCTAGTGGGCCTCGTGATAATGCCTGTAGAAGTTCTACAAAAAACATCCTGCTGGTTTCTTGGTGACTTTGTGTGTGCTATGTATACTATTTTTTCAGGCATCATTCTCTCAGCCTCAATAGGTGACATAGTGCTCATATCAGTTGACCGTTACGTGGCTATTTGTGACCCTCTGCATTACACCACCAGGATCACTGACAACAGAGTTAAACTCTGTGTTTATCTGTGTTGGTTCTGTTCTGTTTCCTACAGCTTTCTCTTTGTTAAGGATGACCTGACTCAACTGGGGAGGTATAATTCCTGCTACGGAGAATGTGTGTTGGTCATTGACTTTGTTGTAGGAGCTGTAGATGTTGTTTTGTCCTTTATCGTTCCAGTTACTGTCATCATAGCTCTGTATCTGAGAATATTTGCCGTGGCTGTGTCTCAGGCTCGTGCCATGCGCTCTCACATTACAGCTGTCACACTCCAGCTTTCAGTGACTCCAAAGGCAAAGACATCAGAGCTGAAAGCAGCCAGGAATCTTGGTGTTCTTATAGTTGTCTTTCTAATGTGTTTCTGCCCATTTTACTCTGTCTCTCTTGCAGGTGACAACTGGGTCAATGCTTCATCTGCATCCTATGTTCTCTTTGTGTACTATTCTAACTCTTGTGTAAACCCTGTGATCTATGCCTTGTTTTACCCCTGGTTTAGAAAAGCAGTTAAACTCATTATTACTCTTCAGATACTGCAGCCTGGCTCCTCTGAGACCAACATGCTGTAGAGAGACTGTAGAGAGACTCACATCAGATTTGATCTAAAGATTAAATGAATGAGTATGTTCCTGATGTTCAGTGAATGAATTATCAAATACAGAAAGAAAAGATATGCTTTCCTGTCTTTAAGTCTAAATTGTGTATGATCAACAAATGAAAGGCCTGTCCTTCAGCTTTATCTTGTTGTGTATTTTGTCTCTCTGATGCTGCTGTATTTTAAGAGTCATAAGCACCATATACTGTTTCTAGTAATCACCCAGTTTAATGTAAGCTTTAAATTAACACATGTATGACACTTATGAGTCTTTTTTCCTATGTAATCTTTTTTTCTTTGTGATAGGAAACAGTTCAGCCCAACGAAAGAGCTACTAAAGCTCTGTATTTATGTCTCTGTTTGGTCAAAGCATCATCTCTGTGATGTGTGACCATTTTGTTACAAACATAAATTACAGGCCTGCTGGGATGCTGTTTCACTGAGAGAAAAGATGTCCCTGAACAGACACACTTCCATGTGTATGTATGTTTCCAGTATAGAAAAACATCCACTGTTTTTTTCTGATAAAACTGTCAGTACAAAAACATCATCTTCCCTTTGAGCTTAGGAAAAAAAGTAGTTTTAATCAATTCAATTTAGTGTTATTCATATTTGATCCCTGTATAACATCTTGTGTCTCGTTTCTATGACAGAATTATTCAAAGCACTATGAAGTCATTTTAGGCAAGAAGTTAAACAGATTATCTGAAAAGACAGGATTATCTACAGTTCATCAAATAATCGCAGCTACAGGGAAACATGTACAGTGTGATCATATGACTTTTAATTTTTAATTTAAAATTAATGTTCTACAAACTACTATGTGAAACCTGATGGGTTGAAATTTAAATCAGATTTGTCATTCATTCTATTTAACATAGCATGGTGATTTGTTGTAAAGTAGCATGAAATATGATAATAAATTACACTTATTAATAATGTAACGTCATGTCTTGTTATTGAATTTTTACAATAAGTGATTTGGAATGGTTAACAAAAATGACAAGAGATAATAATGTCCTGGGGAAAAGTCGATAAAAAAATAAAAAAATATTCAGGAACAGTCAAAGCTAACAACAGGGTGGGGGTGTGTGTGGGGGGAGGGGGGGGGTGAGAGGTTAAGTGATGGAGTGGAGCAGCAACAGATATGTAATAGCAGATGAATTTTGTGTATAAAGTAAAACCACCCAGGGACCTCTGCATCATCCAGATAGACAAAGACCCATTTGTTGACCGTGTCTCTAAGGTTTTCAAGCCTGCAGGGCATTGATCAGAGTCAGAGACACAACCAGACACTCTTCATGGCCACTGGGGGGGGTTAACGGCTATTTTCCAAGTGTGCCAAAATCTCACTAAGTGATAGATGTTTCTGAGGTGTGAAGCAGCATTTAGTCTGTGAACAAACACAGTCCTCTCATTCATTTAAATGGGGCCACTCTGTTAAATCAGCAAGACTTAATTTAAATCAACAACAACAAAACAACAGTGTCACGTAACGTGACGTCATCCAGAAAGGTGGTGTCTGGGGTTGAGGTCAGGAATGGAGGGATTCATTAGGGTCAGAGGGAGAAACTAGGGTTAGGGTTAAGCACGAACAGATGATAAAAAAATTTTGATTGGCAGAAGTGAACATAGTATCCTCTTATACCTACGAGATGACTGTCAATATAACTTTTAGGCAGCTGAGGATTCAGAAGATATGATCGAGAATGACATGCTTGGACACTAGACCAAACAAATGATGCTTATCCTTCCAGCCGTCAATATAGTTAAAACACAATACAATGATGGGATGCATCAGCAGGATAATCACTATTGTCAACAACTGTTGTGTTCAGGGGGAAATAGGTGGACCCAAATGCAGAGGCAAGGCAAGCAGGCAGGTAGGCCGGGGAAGGATTGATCTCGAGAGTTTATTTAAACACAAAAATGCAGGAGATCCAGAAAAATGAGGCAGACAAAAACATAAGGAATACAAAGAAAGCAGGCAAAACTAAAGTCCAAAAATAATGAAAACACAAGGAACAAACTAACACCAAACTAATGGAAACAAAGTGAGAACAAAGGGAAGAATCCAAACCTGGTAAACTAGATGCAAACACGCTGGGAACAGACACAAACTGACTGGAAAGAACACAAACACCAACAATGATCGGTTTGTTTGATTGGAAGTGGCCTCAATGCAGACGGATCATTTTGCATTATTATTTTCAAAAAACACTGGGGGATCACATTAGGCCATATTATTAACTTTATTAACAAGCAACACAGGTGTCACTGAAATAATTGATATGTTCCCATTCTTGAAGTTATTACTTGTCGTGAAGAATCCATACTACAAAGTGCTCGGCAACATGTGTGTCTGTGGCCTAAATGAAAATGAACGATGCCTCTTCATATGATGCAGCCAGGTGTATACCAGGCAACCAATGTCAGTGCCTGTTCTAGAGAGATTTTGTAATAAACAAATACCCGTTTTCTGAACAAGCACACTTCCATGGTTCTGTTTTGAAGGACAAAGTTACTTTAGATAAAAAGTATGTAATGCAGGACTCGGTCGAGACCAACTATTTGGTGAGACCAATGGCCCAGTCCGAGACAAGTCCGAGTCCAATTACCAACGAGTCCAAGACTACAAGTCTGAGGCAATAGAAAAATGTCTGGAGTCCAAACTCTAGTCCAGCCTTGGGCTACGACATTGCAAGGTGTGTGACAGATGAGTTAGTGGCAAAAGTTTACCCTCATCCCAAGAGTTACTTCTTAATTTTGTGTTCTCACATTTCAGTTAGATGAGCGATTTCTGTTGACTTTTACTTGAATATTTCGTATAATCTCCATTTCTCTCTCCGTCAAAAGAGGACGAGGCTGTCCTTCCTTCCGTGTCACATGCGTGCCATGACGACATTTGGTGTAGCTGTATTGTTGTCTGTATGGAAACTGTATACTTTTAGAGTCTTAGGGCTTAAACTCACTGTGTAGTGCCAGAAACAGGTTGAGATGACAAAAAGGAATAAAATAGGTATGCAAATGTGTCATAAATTGGAAGAAAAACAGTAGAGTTGTGACCTTGGGAGGAAACTAGGAGAGGGCAATGAAAAAGGGGAGTCTCCTGGGAAAATAGAGAGCTTTTTTAAGTATGACTGCAGAAGCAGACGAAATAGTCGGCAAAAATATTAAAGTGTTGCTATTAGCTCTGTAATTCTCAACATATCGTCATACGAGCGTTTATTTAACATGATAATTGTCTTTTTTCTTATTATTTTCCAGTAAAGACACATAAATCTGTCAGCACATAGGCAGAACTTCTTAACACAAGGTACGATGATGACTTGAAACCAGACAAAGACGAGCACACAGACTAAATACACGAGGCAACGAGGGTTGTAAGGAGAGACAGGTGAACAGGTGGACCGCATCAGGGTGAACAGACAATCACAAAGGCGAGAAAAAAACACAAGGAAGGAAGTCAAACAAGACAACAAACAAGACACAACACATAGGAAGTTTAGTAGGTAGTAGATGTAGAAGGTGCAGAAACTCTCCAGTCGCTTTATTGTCTATTCAACATATGCTTTCTTGTCTATTTTAAAGATATTAGTTGTGCTTCAAGTGGTTGACGTAGGACGATGATGGCATGTGGCTACAAGTTGCTCATCAGAATCTGGAAATCAACTTGCTAGCTTCTTCTGCCAACACTGCTAACATCCTGCCGACTCAGCTGGCTCAACTTTTCAAATTTAAACACAGATTAGATCAAGCTAGCAAGACCATAGACCTGTACTACTAATCAAGATCAACATGCCATTTCAGTTATCCGGCTTCACCTAACCTAACAACCACGGTCCCATGTAAGCTGTGTCACGACGGTGGTTAATAACTAGTTCAATCAACCCAGGGTTTCCCAATCCAGCAACGCGCGTTCACATAAAAGAGCCCGTTGCACAGCACGACCAATCACAAACATCTACCAGAGCTGCATGTTTTAAGTAAGAAGAGCAAACTATAATTCTACATAAATAAGAAGAACACAGACACGGTTTTACAGGCAAAACGCAGGAAGGAAAACTGGCAAAAAATTAGCCGATGCTGTTATGCGCAAATTACAAGGCTTATCAATATCACTTTCCCATCAGTCAGGACCAAGATCTGACCATAATTACACTTGTCCTTTCCATTAACTGTCATTGCTTTAGCCTTTTATTTCAGTTGCAACCTGCAGTGGTAAGTGATCGTGAGAGCAAATAAAATATATAAAAACATAAATCAAACTGATGTGCGCATTGGCAACACACGGCTCAAGAAGCAGACAAATAGCCTATACGTAATTCCCTCCACTGAAAATCTATATATTTCATAAAAATACCTATCAGGGAATGTTAACGGGGTTGTCGGTCTCTAAATGTTTGAACTTTTCTGAGTGCACTTCTCTCTCTCTGCGCACCGAGCTCCACCGGATCTTCTCTTCAGTCATTCCCAAACTGTGGTCCGTGGACTACTAGTGGTCTGTGAGGGTACTGCAGGTGGTCCGTGGAAAAGCAAAATAAAATAGAACTGCAAGCAGTTATGACGGGGCCCAAAGCACCCACGCCAGTCGCCCCGACGCCCGGGGGAGCACGCGAAAGCCAAACCCGAAGCCCAGCGGCGGGGAGGCAAACGTCGCTAAATATTGAGAGGCGCAAGCCGCGACGTCTGCGGTACGTCGCCGTTGCAAACGTAGCGGTCAACACTTCACCTCCATGCATATGCAGACTACCTTTAAGAATTCTCCACAACAAACAAACTTCTTAATCTCCCTGACCGCAGGGGACAGCAGAGAGTAATGAGAGAGTGATTGGAGGGTGGAGGCAGGTGTGGTGGTTGAAGGAGCAGGGGAGGCGGTCAAGTTGCAAATAGCGTCATAGGCGCCGATTTATGTTTTCCTCCATGGGTGCTTCGTGGGAAATTAAGAATCAATGCCACCAACATAACCAATCACACTATAACAGATGCTCCACTTAGCACCAACTGCAGTGTTTAATTGCAAGGTATCGGCGCCTATGAATGGTGTTGATTTTGGATTGAAAAAGTGAGAGAAAAGAGTTGAATTTGTCCACTGTGAAGGTTGTAGAAACTTTGTCAAGTGGGTTAAGAAGTTTGTTTATTGTAAAAAACCAGAGGAGCACACATAAGCCAGAACCAAAATGTAAGGGTAGGAGGCAAACATCAGCAATTATTGAGAAGTGTGAGCTGCAAGGTCTGTGGTACATTTCCATTGCAAAAATCCCATTAACATTGAGTAAAAGTGCCTAAACTGATCTACGTTGATTATAGCGCCCCCTAATGGCTGATCTTCGCCAAATTTGGTACAGAGCCTCAGAGCGGCATGCCGAATGAGCATCACAACTTTTGTGTTAATTGCATATACTGTGGCACAGATATTGCAATTGCAAATTCCCCATTCAAATGCATTGAGTTATGGGCCAAAACAAATAAATGTTGCTTATAGCGCCCCCTAGAGGCCGATCTTTGCCAAATTTGGAACAGAGCATCGTAGTGGGATGTTGAACAATGATGGCAAGTTATTTGCTGATAACATTTCATTTGGTCGAGATATGATATGATATGTGTGTGGTAGCTAGCTCGGACAATTTGTTTGGTCGTCAAATGCGCAAACTTTAACGTAGCAAAATTCCTTGGGTAACTTTTGGTCAGGTCCATCTGTAGATGCTGCATACCAGGTTTCGTGCTGATCCGTTGCACAGCCTAGGACGAGTTCGAAAAAGTTGGTTTTGCGCATTGCGTATTGCATATACATATATATATATGCGTATATGCATATTGCGGAAAAACATTTAAGCGGAAATGGGCGTGGCCTATATCATGTGATTCAGCTTGATTCAAGGAACACGTGGATCTATGGTTTTCTAATGTGCGATGTGTAATGTGGAAGTTAAAGGCAAAAAACCATTATAGCGCCACCTAGTGGTCCACATGTGTAATTTTTGGTAGGTGTGGTCCATGACCCATTGTCTATCTACCCTGTAAATGTAAAGTTGTTCACGTTAGTGTAAGAAGTAAATGTAGACGTGGGTCCCATAGGCCATGCCCACTTTGACCCCTCAGTACCCCACTCTAGGGTTGGCCTCAGCAGTGGCCCTAGATGGTACCCATCAAATTTTGTAAAAATCTGATTAGCGGTTCATGAGATATAAACTTTTTGTACTTGTAGCGCCCCCTAGTGGCCCATTTTTGTAAAACGGGTGGGTGACCCTCAGAGTTTTATGCTAAACAAGAATCTAAAGTTTGGCGTTGATGGAATTTATTTTGGCCGAGATATGGCAAAGTTGGTGTTTTCATAGTTAGCTACACAAATTTGTTTGTGCGTAATATGCATGTAATTTATCCTATCAAAATTATTTTTATTAAAACTTTTTGTCCGGCCTATCTGGAGATGCTACCTGCCAAATTTCGTGCCGATCGGTCGCACGGTCTAGGAGGAGTTTGAAAAAGTAGGTTTTTGATAAATCGCGATTTTTCACACATAAAAGTCTAGGCAGAAATGGGCGTGGCCTATATCACGTGATTCAGTTGAATCAAGGGAACGCGTGGATGTATGGTTTTTGAATGTACGGTGTATGGTGTGTGAATTATAGGGCCAAACGTGTTTTTTTCTGCTATAGCGCCACCTAGTGGTGGAAGTGGGTCTATTTTTGCGCCTGAAGTACTTGCAGAGTTTGGGACGATTACTGAAAATGCCAACCCCCCACCATGTACGGTTTAGGCTGTAGTCGGAGTTTTAGGCGGGGAAGAAAAATAAAAACTAGAACTGCAAGCAGTTATGACGGGGCCCAAGCCACCCACGCCAGTCGCCCCCGACGCCCCGGGGGAGCGCGCGAAAGCGGAACCCGAAGCCGGGCGGCGGGGAGGCAAACGTCGCGAAACGTCGAGAGGCGCGAGCCGCGACGCCTGCGGTACGTCGCCGTCGCAAACGTAGCGGTCGACGGTTCACCTCCAAGCGTGTACGGACCGCCTTTAAGAATGCTCTACAACAAACAAACTTCTTAACCCCCCCTGACCGCGGGAGACAGCGGAGAGAAATGAGAGAGTGACCGAGAGGGTGGAGGGGGGAGGCAGGCGTGGTGGTTGAAGGAGCGGGGGAGGCGGTCAAGTTGTTGCAAACGGCGTCATAGGCGCCGATTTATGTTTTCCTCCGTGGGTGCTTCGTGGGAAATTAAGCATCAATGCCACCGACATAACCGATCACGCTATCACAGACGCTCCACTTAGCACCAACTGCAATGTTTAATTGCACGGTATCGCCGCCTACGAATGGTGTTGATTTTGGATTGAAAACGTGAGAGAAAAGAGTTGAATTCGTCCACTGTGAAGGTTGTAGAAACTTTGTCAAGTGGGTTAAGAAGTTTGTTTATTGTAAAAAACCAGAGGAGCACACATAAGCCAGAACCAAAATGTAAGGGTAGGAGGCAAACATCAGCAATTATTGAGAAGTGTGAGCTGCAAGGTCTGTGATACATTTCCATTGCAAATATCCCATTAAAATTGAGTAAAAGGGCCAAAACATGTATACGTTGATTATAGCGCCCCCTAATGGCCGATCTTTGCCAAATTTGGTACTGAGCCTCAGAGCCGCATGCCGAATGAGCACCACAAGTTTCGTGTCGATTGCATTTACCGTGGCAGAGATATTGCAATTGCAAATTCCCCATTCAAATGCATTGAGTCATTGGCCAAAACAAATAAACGTTGCTTATAGCGCCCCCTAAAGGCCGATCATCGCCAAATTTGGTAGAGAGCATCATAGTGGCATTTTGAACAAGAATCCCAAGTTCTTTGCTGATAACATTTAATTTGGCCGAGATATGATATGATACGTGTGTGGTAGCTAGCTATGAAAATTTGTTTGGTCGTCAAATGCGCATACTTTAACGTAGCAAAATTCCTTGAGTAACTTTTGGTCAGGTCCATCTGGAGATGCTACCTACCAGGTTTCGAGCTGATCCGTCGCACGGCCTAGGACGAGTTCGAAAAAGTTGGTTGGTACGGTGTGGGAGTTATAGGGCCAAACGCGTTTTTTCTGCTATAGCGCCACCTAGTGGTGGAAGTGGGTGAATGTTTGTGCCTGAGGTCCTTGCGGCGTTTGGGACTAGTCCTGAAAACGGCAACCCCCCACCATGTACGGTTTAGGCTGTAGTCGGAGTTTTACGCGGAGAAGAATAATAATCAGTAGAAAAACAATAGGGTTCTACAGCCCTGCTGTACGAACGGCATAGCTTTGCTATTGCCGGTTCTTACAGACTCGGGCTTGGACCCCTAATAATGTATGACTAGAACTGCAAGCAGTTATGACGGGGCCCAAGCCACCCACGCCAGTCGCCCCCGACGCCCGGGGGAACATGTGAAAGCGGAACCCGAAGCCGGGCGGCGAGGAGGCAAACGTCGCTAAACATCGAGAGGCGCGAGCCGCGACGTCTGCGGTACGCCGCCGTTGGAAACGTTGCGGTCACCAGTTCACCTCCACGCATATACGGACTACCTTTAAGAATTCTCTACAATAAACAAACTTCTTAACCCCCCTGACCGCGGGAGACAGCAGAGAAAAATGAGAGAGTGACCGAGAGGGTGGAGGGGGGAGGCAGGTGTGGTGGTTGAAGGAGCAGGGGAGGTGGTCACGTTGTTGCAAATGGCATCATAGGCGCTGATTTTTCCTCCGTGGGTGCTTTGTGGGAAATTAAGAATCAATGACACCGACATAACCAATCACGCTATGACAGACTCTCCTCTTAGCACCAACTGCAATGTTTAATTGCACGGTATCGGCTCCTATGAATGGTGTTGATTTTGGATTGAAAAAGTGAGAGAAAAGAGTTGCATTTGTCCACTGTGAAGGTTGTAGAAACTTTGTCAGGTGGGTTAAGTAGTTTGTTTATTGTAAAACACCAGGGGAGCACACAAAAGCAAAAACCAAAACCTAACGGTAAGAGGCAAACCTCAGTAAATATTGAGAAGTGTGAGCTGCAAGGTCTGTGGTACATTTCCATTGCAAATATCCCATTAACATTGAGTAAAAGGGCCAAAATCATCTACGTTGATTATAGCGCACCCTAATGGCCGATCTTTGCCAAATTTGGTACAGAGCCTCAGAGCGCCATGCCGAACGAGCACTACAGTTTCGTGTTGATTGCATTTAATGTGGCAGAGATATTGCAATTGCAAATTCCCCATTTAAATGCATTGAGTTATTGGCCAAAACAAATAAACGTTGCTTATAGCGCCCCCTAAAGGCCGATCTTTGCCAAATTTGGTAGAGACCATCATAGTGGGATGAAGAACAACAATCTCAATTTATTTCCTGATAACATTTAATTTGGCCGAGATATGATATGATACGTGTGTGGTAGCTAGCTAGGAAAATTTGTTTGGTCGTCAAATGCGCAAACTTTAACGTAGCAAAATTCCTTGGGTAACTTTGGGTCACATTCATCTGGAGATGCTACCTACCAGGTTTTGTGCTGATCCGTCACACAGCCTAGGATGAGTTCGAAAAAGTTGGTTTTGCGCATTGTGCGATATTGTGGAAAAAAATTGAAGCGAAAATGGCCGTGGACAATATGATGTGATTCAGCTTGATTCAAGGAACACGTGGATGTAAGTATTTTTTATGTGCGATGTGTAATGTGGGAGTTAAGGCAAAAAAACATTATAGCGCCACCTAGTGGTCCACATGTGTAATTTTTGGTAGTTGTGGTCCATGACCCATTGTCTATCTAACCTGTAAATTTAAAGTTGTTCACATTAGTGTAAGTAGTAAATGTAGACGTGGGTCCCATAGGCCACGCCCACTTTGACCCCTCGGTACCCCACTCTAGGGTTGGCCTCAGGAGTGGCCCTAGATGGTACCCATCAAATTTTGTAAAAATCAGATTAGCGGTTCATGAGATATAAACTTTTTGTACTTGTAGCGCCCCCTAGTTGCCAATTTTTGTAAACCGGGTGATTGACCTTCAGAGGGTCATGCTAAACAAGAATCTAAAGTTTGGCGTTGACAGCATTTATTTTGGCCGAGATATGGCAAAGTTGGTGTTTTCATAGTTAGCTACAAAACTTTGTTTGTGGGTAATATGCGCAGTTTTTATCCTATCAAAATTATTTTTATTAACTTTTTGTTCGGCCCATCTGAAGATGCTACCTGCCAAATTTTGTGCCGATCGGTCGCACGGTCTAGGAGGAGTTAAAGGAATAAAGGTTTAGGCGGAAATGGGCGTGGCCTATATCACGTGACTCAGTGGGATCCAGGGAACGTGTGGATATATGGTTTTTAAATGTCCGGTGTATGGTGTGGGAGTTATAGGGCCAAACGCGTTTTTCTGCTATAGCGCCACCTAGTGGTGGAAGTGGGTCTATTATTTTTGCGGAGTTTGGGACCATTACTGAAAATGCCAACCCCCCACCATGTACGGTTTAGGCTGTAGTCGGAGTTTTAGACGGGGAAGAATAATGGAAAAAAAAATAATGTCTGATGATTAATCAGTAGAAAAACAATAGGGTTCTACAGCCCTGCTGTATGAACGGCATAGCTTTGCTATTGCCTGTTCTTACAGACTCGGGCTTGGACCCCTAAATATAAAATAAACCTTCATTTTACCAGGAAATTTCCATAAAAATTAAGAATATGTATATTGATTGATTAGTTGCTTCGTAGTACAGGCCTCAGCTCTAGGCCATCTAATGACAACGAGTGGTTTTTCAGGATGGGGAAATCAACCCACCAGTCTCAAACACAGAGGAAATATGACCCACAGGAGCGTTCCTGTTCTCATATCTAACCCTAACAGAGGCTGTTTTAAACAGTCTCAGTTTGGTTAAGTTTAGGCACAAATATTCCCTAGTTATGTTTAGAAAAAGATCTAGTTAACAACCACAGTGATACCCATCATACTTACAACAAGGGCCTAAAATCAACACTCAACCATGCGCCAAATGCAGGAGAATTTGGCCATTGGTGGGTAAATCTGTCAATCTACCTGCCACGTTGGCTGGTAGCCAATAACAATTGAGTGACTCAGTTGTTTTTCCAACATTCTTTCACATTTTAACCAAGTCTGCCATTTTCTTTGGATTTGAGTTCTAAAATGTGGCGGCACATTACTGGGGTGAAGAGGCCGGCTGAAACAAGCAGCCAACAAAAAGATGAGGATGATTTAGAGAAATGTTAAAAAAAAAAAAAAAGCATTTTACATTTTAATACCAAGGGGATAGTTAGCAACAATGACAAGGTTACTGAGATTTTTGATTTACAACAGCAGTTAATCATTAATGACTTGACAGCATTTAAATGTGTATTCTTAACAAGTTCAACAACGATGCTGGTGCATTTCCTGTATTTCACCTTTATCAGGTTAAACATTGGCTGGTGAAATGCCTGTATGGCTGGTGGCCAATTAAGTTCACTTTAGGCCCTGCTTACAGCCATACGGTATTAAAAAGAAAAACTGCATTAAAACAAAGTATTCTTCTGCAAGTTTGGCAAAGTTTGTGTTAATTACAGTGCGGACCGGGACGCATTTTTCTGTCTGAGCCAGGCCCGTGTCCGACACAGCAGTAACCGAACTCGGCCTGAGCCTGACAGGAATTAAGATATTTATGTTCGAGCCCGACCCTGACACAGTTAAAATCTCGTTTATTTTCTCACACTAATGACACATGTACGTTTGTTTGTGTGGAAAGCTTTTATTAAGCAACTGTAGGAAGGCATTCAGAAATGTCAACAGATCAGCTCACACGGGGCAACAAGCTCACGTTAACACAGGCGCGCACCTACATAATAAGCTGTTTTAAATTTAAAATGTTCAATGCCTTATCGCGCTGATGTGACTGAGCCCGACCAGAACCCCAACATCATTTCAAAATATCTGTCCGAACCGTATCCATCCTCTAGTGTGAATGCTACAGTATGGGGTCTTAATGAGCAGAGCTAAAATGTTTGAGCTCAGTGTTTGATGGAGTAAATGACCATTTACTTTTGGCCTGTGTATAGTGAGCATCTTCAGACACACAAACAGTCAGGTCCCGTGAGATTTGATTAGTCTCTCTATGAACTATGTTTTGCAGCCCATTAGTGGCTCCTAACGGCGGTGTGCTGAACCCCTCTGGACAGGAAGTTTGTTTACACCTGCATGGGTTAGACAGATGATGACATCTCGACCAATGAGGTGTCAATGCAATCAGAGGAGTGAAGCATGAATCCCACAACATATGATGCAATCATTACTGAACAGTGATGCTTTTTCAGTTGATATTGTGTTTGACACCAGTACAATAATTTAATCAATCAGAGTTTTTTTATCTTTAATTATAAAAAGGGATTCAATTAGCATGTGTAATGTGAGAGAGGTTGCTGCCAGTCACAAATCCACAGAGAATTATCCCCCGACTCTGCAACTCCTCTCAGCTCTACAGTGATTTTAAATCACTGTATTTTGTTTGTTTTAAGGCCTGAAACCTTCCTGTTTTGGTTCACTCTCAGAGCTCTAATAATAATAGTAATAATAATAATAATAATAATAATAATAATAATAATAATTCAATATCGCTCTAGAGAGTGTTTTTAACTCACTGTTTTTTTCACTGTCAGTTTCAGGACTCTCTAAAAACCCACTGTATCAAAGAGGTTGGTGCCCCTCAGCAGCAAATAGACAATTAGAGACTAGCTGGTGAATATATCGGAGGATTTAGCAGGTAAAGAGAGTTAGGGTTAGGGTCATAGTACTGGCGTAGTACTGCCGGAGCAGGAAGTAAGGTCACGGAATATATTCCAAATTCGGTGGCAGGTTGGGGTGGTGGATGGGTCAAACAAACACAGGACTTTCCCCTAGGAGACAGCTGATCATGTCCTGTTTGAAAATAAAGTAATGGAATGCCTGGTTAGCTCAATTGGTAGAGCACCCATCTTTATGAAAAGGTTTATTCCTCAATGCAGAGGTCCTTGGTTCTGCAGTCAAGACCGTCACCTTGCAGTGACCGGTACCCAACTCAAGACCAACTGTCACGTCAGCAGTTAGCGGCCATCGTTTTACGTAAGATATCATATCAATTGCATTCGTGAGAATGCTTTGCATCACATTACACACCTGGTTCCTCTTAAAAATGCAACAGAGAATGTAATCTGTTGTGGCCTCACTCGTAAAGGAAGCTTACTTGTTTCCAGTTGCAAATTGACCCCACCTATCCAACTTCGAGCAAAGTTCACTCTAATTGAACTTTGTCACCCAAAACTGCGATCTGGGATCTCCAGTGCTGGAATTTTCCCTTTCATTGGGGACATTTTGATTGCTTGTGTCTTTGTTTATTACTTACGGTGGCTGACAGGGGCAAACGCACTGCAACTTAATGAAACACACGCAAATATAGAAAACATCTTAATACATTTGAGAGCACAGCATTTAGCAAACGCGCTGCAAATACACACAACACGACCGAACACACAAACGTGCTACAAATATAGAAACGATGCAAAAAGAAAAGCACAGAAACCAGGAAAACAAATGCAACAACAAAAACAGATGGCATGTTCAAACTGCCTCACAGGCTGTTGTTGTTTTCAATTAAAACAGATTTTTTTTATCACATTTTCTTCTAGTTACTGTCTAAAATGCAGTTAAATTCAGTTGCATGTTGAGTAGCTTTTAGTCCAAATGGTTTTCCCTAAAAATGAAGATTCTGTCATGTTTTCACCTCATGTCAGCCATTACTCTAAAATCTACTAATTTAAGAAATTAATAATTCAGAAAGTTACTTTATTTACAAACTAATCTGGTAACATTAGTTATGTTAGCTAAGGCTATAAAGTTAGCTCTAATGTTAGAGATAAGGGTGCATTGCGAACTTCGGCAAGGATTACAGACTTTTCAAAAGCATTGCACATATCCCAACATCAAAACGGATGAGAGACACATAGCCTATATTCCTTTATTCACGGCACTATCTTGCACTACATCGTTATAAAGACAGAAAAACTGTTCTTCGGCCAGGACAACCACTCTGAGCTTCCTGTATGAAAGCTGTCTATCAACGTAAACTAAGGAGGTCCTTGGGTGGGATCGCCTTGAAAGTGATCAATCAGAGGAGGACCTGTACCTCCTTGGTTTCCCTTAAATGTCAAAAGTCAGTTTCATGCAGGCTTGCATGTTTGCCCTCCTCTGCTCTCACAGCAGACATTCGTGGGCGCGTGGTGGCTGCTTTCTGCGTGTGCTGCTGTTTTATACGTGCAGGCAGGGACCAACAATTCTCTCTAGCCACCACAATCGGTCGGACACCACCCATCACCACTATGTGGTCCCCGTAAATATGCGGACCTACTCTACTATTCCCCTAACCACTACAAAGCTGAGTAGTATGTGCCGTGGACCTGTTTGAGTTGTGATTCACTCGGATCTTTCACCCGAATCTTAATATTGAATCATGAATCGCGAGTCTCTAGTATCATTAACTCAGATCAGTTGAGTCCTATTACAATTCAATCTAAAATGATAACAGCGCCGCTCACAAACTTCTTGCAACATTAGCTAATACTAGTCTTAGCCCACTTAGCAGCCAAAAGCTTTATAACTTACAATTTAGTAGGCAACAACTCCACAAGTCAACTCAAGTGACTGAGTGAGCAGAGAGTCCGAGACAGGTTACAGGAACTTCCCGACCCGCAGATTCAGGGCCGGAAACAGTGCAAACTCGCAGACCATGGGACTAACTCAAGAACTCATGAGTCCTCAATGACTCATCAGTCTTCAATGACTCATGAGCTCCCGTGGGAGTCAGTCAATCACGCGCATCAGCTGGCTATGAGTGGATCTGTAGCAGACGAGCGAGGTCTCTCCTCAAGCTCAGGGTAAAGCAAATCCACAACAAAAGCCATTCTTTCACTTCTGAAATAACACATATACACAACAATAATACAATGTTCTACATGTAGCCTAGCTTGGCCTACTGTAGGTTTTGGTGGATAAATGTAGTATGTTAAATGCAATTAGGTCGAGCAGACAGTCTGAAACATTGCAAGCTCTCGGCTCGCCTATCAATACTGACTAAAGTGACTCAAGTGACTCGCACAACCCGGTTCAATTTAGTGAGTGACTCAGAATAACCCAAATCCTTAAGAGGAATCGAGTTTGCCAGGCCTAATGTGCCATGGACCATAATAAGTGGAACAGTGTACTTACTTGATCTTGGCCTAGTAAGAGATGTGATTGAACCAGCCCGCTGCCAGTCAGAATACAAAATTAACCAATGGGTCACTGTCCCTGCATTATGGGCCAGTAAAGTACACAGGGCAATACTTTGGTAAGCACAAATGATGTTTAACCTTGTGTCCAGCTAATTTCAATAGCTCATGTTACTGTATTCTGTGAACAGCCACCATCGCTGCATCCAGACCTTAGCGCTTCCCGAACCAATTGTGAATGTTTAAAGAACAACAGAGAGTTTTTTCTCCTATCCAAGAATGTATCAGTGATGTAGCCAGACTTTACTCCACAAGGCTGTAGAGATAGAGCAGGCAATGCAAGACTTCTCTTTTAGAAACTTTTCAAGGAATGTGTAGGACATTAATAGGACAAAGGAAAGGAAACAAGGGTAAATAATAACAATGGAGAGATTGGATAGAGAGACAGTGAGAAAGGCAGGGTTACAGAGAGGGTGATGAAGATGATGGTGGGATGTGCAGAGTGAGGAAGGAGGAGCATCAGAGTCCAACAGGGACTGAGAGGGCGGAGGGGATGAAGAGAATGTGAGAGAGATAATTCAGTTACATGATCAGGTTAGTTCAGAAAGCTGCCAGAGCTGCAGCTATCTGCAGATCTCTGCAGATGGAGGTTGAGGACAGAGCCCAGCTCTGCTTTCCACAGTTCCCAAACACCTCCTGCAGGAAGCCCTTGCCTCCTTGGCCCCAAACAGTTACCATTATGCTGTACTCCATCTCTCTGATCACTGTGACTCTCAACCTGCTCATCATCATCTCTATCTCCCACTTCAGGCAAATATTAACTTCTTTGCTTCTCTCTACAGGAATTGTAACTTAAAAATGTGAACAGCTGCTGTACATTTAGAAGAATTGTCTTTGAGCTAGAACTGAATAATGTTGCTCCGAATGTCTGACTTTGATGCCAGGGACTGTTGTTCATGTCCTCTCTCTTACCAATATTAACCATTGCTTTCTGTCCACCGTGACCTCAACCAAGTCATTTTAACTGTCTACACTTAAACGTAACTGATGTGGTTAAATGGAAAATATAAAAGCTCATATGCATTTTTTATTTTGATAACTTGTTTGGGTTGTTTTGTCATTCTTGTTGGTTTAATGATACCTTTCTCTTTCCCTCCAGGCAGCTCCACACACCCACCAACATCCTCCTCCTCTCTCTGGCTGTCTCAGACTTTCTAGTGGGCCTCGTGCTGATGCCGTTAGAAGTTCTCCAAAAAACATCCTGCTGGTTTCTTGGTGACTTTGTGTGTGCTATGTATACTATTTTTTCAGGCATCATTCTCTCAGCCTCAATAGGTGACATGGTGCTCATATCAGTTGACCGTTATGTGGCTATTTGTGATCCTCTGCATTACTCCACCAGGATCACTGACAACAGAGTTAAACTAAGTGTGTGTCTGTGTTGGCTCTGTTCTGTTTCCTACAGCTTTCTCTTTGTGAAGGATGAACTGACTCAACTGGGGAGGTATAATTCCTGCTACGGAGAATGTGTGTTGGTCGTTGACTTTGTTGTAGGAGCTGTAGATGTTGTTTTGACCTTTATTGTTCCAGTTACTGTCATCATAGCTCTGTATCTGAGAGTATTTGCCGTGGCTGTGTCTCAGGCTCGTGCCATGCGCTCTCACATTACAGCTGTCACACTCCAGCTTTCAGTGACTCCAAAGGCAAAGAAATCAGAGCTGAAAGCAGCCAGGAATCTTGGTGTTCTTGTAGCTGTTTTTCTAATATGTTTCTGCCCATATTACTCTGTCTCTCTTGCAGGTGACAAATGGGTCAATGCTTCATCTGCATCCTATGTTCTCTTTGTGTTCTATTGTAACTCTTGTCTAAACCCTGTGATCTATGCCTTGTTTTACCCCTGGTTTAGAAAATCAGTTAAACTCATAGTTACTCCTCAGATACTGCAGCCTGGCTCCTCTGAGACCAACATGCTGTAGAGAGACTGTGGAGGGACTGACATCAGACTCGGTCTAAGGATTAAATTAATTAATTAATATGTTACTGCTGTTCAGTGAGTGAATTATCAAATACAGAAAGTGAACATATGCTTTCCCATCTTTAAGACAAAATTGTGTATGAACCACATTTGAAAGGCCTGTCCAGCTTTATCTTGTTGTGTATTGTGTCTCTCTGATGCTGCTGCATTTAAGAAAGAGTCATAAGCACCATATACTGTTTCTAGTAATCACCCAGTTTAATGTAAGCTTTAAATTAACACATGTATGACACTTACGAGTCTTTTTTCCTATGTAATATTTTGTTCTTTGTGATAGGAAACATTTCAGCCCAACAAAAGAGCTACTAAAGCTCTGTATTTATGTCTCTGTTTGGTCAAAGAATCATCTCTGTGATGTGTGACCATTTTGTTACAAACATAAATTACTGGCCTGCTGGGCTGCTGTTTCACTGAGAGAAAAGATGTCCCTGAACAGACACACTTCCATGTGTATGTATGTTTCCAGTATAGAAAAAAATCCACTGTTTTTTCTGATTAAACTGTCAGTACAAAAACATCATCTTCCTTTTGAGCATAGGAAAAAAAGTTGTTTTAATCACTTCCGTTTAGTGTCATTCATATTTGATCCCTGTATAACATCTCGTGTCTCTTGTCTCTATGACAGAATCATTCAAAGCACTATGAAGTCCTTTTAGGCAAGAAGTTAAACAACAGATTATCTGAAAAGACAGGATTATCTACAGTTCATCAAATAATCGCAGCTACATTTCCAGGGAAACATGTACAGTTTGATCATATGACAGAGAAAATTAATGTTCTACAAACTACTATGTGAAACCTGATGGGTTGCACTTTAAATCAGATTTGTCATTCATTCTATTCAACATAGCATGGTGATTTGTTGTAAAGCAGCATGAAATATGATAATAAATTACACTTATTAATAATGTAACGTCATGTCTTGTTATTGAATTTTTACACTAAGTGATGTGATTTGGACTGGTCAACAAAAATTACAAGAGATAATAATGTCCTGGGGAAAACTCCATAAAAATTAAAACTTCAGTAACAGTCAAAGCTAACAACAGGGTGTTGGGGGGGTGAGAGTTTAAGTGATGGAGTGGAGCAGCAACAGATATGTAATAGCAGATGAATTTTGTGTAGAAAGTAAAACCACCCAGGGACCTCTGCATCATCCAGATAGACAAAGACCCATTTGTTGACTGTGTCTCTAAGGTTTTCAAGCCTGCAGGGCATTGATCAGAGTCAGAGACACAACCAGACACTCTTCATGGCCACTGGGGGGGTTAAAGGCTATTTTCCAAGTGTGCCAAAATCTCACTAAGTGATGACCATTTCTGATGTGTGAAGCAGCATTTAGTCTGTAGAAAACACAGCCCTCTCATTCATTTAAATGGGCCACTCTGTTAAATCAGCAGGACTTCATTTAAAAACATCAACAACAACAAAAACAACAGTGTCACGTAATGTGACGTCATCCAGAAAGGTGGTGTCTGGGGTTAAGGTCAGGTGAAATGCCTGTATGGCTGGTGGCCAATTAAGTTCATTTCAGGCCCAACTTAAACCATATGGTATTAAAAAGAAAAACTGCATTAAAACAAAGTAGTCTTCTGCAAGTTTGGCAAAGTTTGTGTTAATTACAGTGCGGATCGGGACGCATTTTTCTTTCTGAGCCAGGCCCGTGTCCGATAAAGCAGTAACCGAACTTGGCCGACAGGAATTAAGATATTTATGTTCAAGCCCGACCCGACCCTGACACAGTTAAAATCTCTTTTTTTTTCTCACATTAATGACACATGTACGTTTGTTTGTGTGGAAAGCTTTTATTAAGCAACTGTAGGAAGGAATTCAGAAATGTCAACAGATGAGGCATCAGCACACACGGGGCAACAAGCCTACACACCTACACACATAATAAGCTGTTTTAAATTTAAAATGCTCAATGCCTTATCGCGCTGATGTGACTGAGCCCGACCAGAACCCCAACATCATTTCAAAATATCTGTCCGAACCGTATCCATCCTCTAGTGTGAATGCTACAGTATGGCGCCTTCAGTCTCTGGGTGAGCTGTTCAAAATCGTCACGGCTTGTGACGTCACAAGCCGAAGCGAGCAGGCTAACCGCAACCATTAGCTCGTAGCTTTAGCGTTAGCATGCTAACGCTAATGCTAGCATGCTAACGCTAGCATGCTAATGCTAGCATGCTACCTAATTCTCAATAGCAAAGCACTGCTACAACACACACAAGTTCACCATAATCTCCAAAAGAGCTACTTCCATGTGCGCCCTCATTTAGAAGTCTCCCAGCTAATCCTGCCTTGTAACTGACCGAAGTTGTAGAAACAGCCTTTCTTTTACTGTCTATGGAGCTATCTAGCTGACATGATCTACATCTGAGCTACTGCACATGTGCGAGTGCAGCAGTGAGAGAGAGCGGTGCAGTACAACTAAAATATGGTGTTTTTTGAAAATTAAACCATGTAAACCTATTCTGGTACAACCTTAAAATACAATTATGAACCTGAAAATGAGCATAATATGGCTGCTTTAAACTTTTTAAGTGGTGTTTTCTTTTCTGTGATGCAAATGTTTTTCTAAAACAAGTTCCTTCCCAAGACTATTTTACAGAGCCACCATCGCTGCATCCAGACCTTAGCGGTTCCCGAAACAATTGTGATTGTTTAAAGAAATGCAAACAACCCAGAGCATTTTTTTCTCCTATCCAAGAATGTATCAGTGATGTAGCCAGACTTTACTCCACAAGGCTGTAGAGATAGAGCAGGCAATGCAAGACTTCTCTTTAAGAAACTTTTCAAGGAATGTGTAGGACATTAATAGGACAAAGGAAAGGAAACAAGGGTAAAGAATAACAATGGAGAGGTTGGATAGAGAGACAGTGAGAAAGGCAGGGTTACAGAGAGGGTGATGAAGATGAGTGTGGGATGTGCAGAGTGAGGAAGGAGGAGCATCAGAGTCCAACAGGGACTGAGAGTGAGGAGGGGATGAAGAGAATGTGAGAGAGATAAATCAGTTACATGACTCAGGTTAGTTCAGAAAGCTGCCAGAGCTGCAGCTATCTGCAGATCTCTGCAGATGGAGGTTGAGGACAGAGCCCAGCTCTGCTTTCCACAGTTCCCAAACACCTCCTGCAGAAAGCCCTTGTCTCCTTGGCCCCAAACAGTTACCATTATGCTGTACTCCATCTCTCTGATCACTGTGGCTCTCGACCTGCTCATCATCATCTCTATCTCCCACTTCAGGCAAATATTAACTTCTTTGCTTCTCTCTACAGGATATGTAACTTAAAAATGTGAACAGCTGCTGTATATTTAGAAGAATTGTCTTTGAGCTACAGCTGAATAATGTTGCTCTAAATGTCTGACTTTGATGCCAGAGACTATATTAATAATTTTTACTAATATTCAAACTCATATGCATTTTTATTTTGATAACTTGTTTGGGTTGTTTTGTCATTCTTGTTGGTGTAATGGTGCTTTTCTCTTTCCCTCCAGGCAGCTCCACACACCCACCAACATCCTCCTCCTCTCTCTGGCTGTCTCAGACTTTCTAGTGGGCCTCGTAGTGATGCCGGGAGAAATCCTCCGAAAATCATCCTGCTGGTTTCTTGGTGACTTTGTGTGTGCTATGTACATTTTTTTTTCAGTCATCATTCCCACATCCTCAATAGGTGACATGGTGCTCATATCAGTTGACCGTTATGTGGCTATTTGTGACCCTCTGCATTACTCCACCAGGATCACTGACAACAGAGTTAAACTCTGTGTTTGTCTGTGTTGGTTCTGTTCTGTTTCCTACAGCTTTCTCTTTGTTAAGGATGAACTGACTCAACCGGGGTGGTTTAATTCCTGCTACGGAGAATGTGTGTTGGTCATTGACTTTGTTTTAGGAGGTGTAGATGTTGTTTTGTCCTTTCTTGTTCCAGTTACTGTCATAATAGCTCTGTATCTGAGAATATTTGCCGTGGCTGTGTCTCAGGCTCGTGCCATGCGCTCTCACATTACAGCTGTCACACTCCAGCTTTCAGTGACTCCAAAGGCAAAGAAATCAGAGCTGAAAGCAGCCAGGAATCTTGGTGTTCTTGTAGCTGTTTTTCTAATATGTTTCTGCCCATATTACTCTGTCTCTCTTGCAGGTGACAGCTTGGTCAGTGCTTCATCTGCATCCTATGTTCTCTTTGTGTACTATTCTAACTCTTGTCTAAACCCTGTGATCTATGCCTTGTTTTACCCCTGGTTTAGAAAAGCAGTTAAACTCATTATTACTCTTCAGATCCTGCAGCCTGGCTCCTGTGAGACCAACATGCTGTAGAGAGACTGTGGAGGGACTCAGATCAGACTTGGTCTAAGGATTAAATTAATTAATATGTTAATTATGTTTTCTGTGCTTTCCAGTGAGTGAGTTAACAAATACAGAAAGTGAACATATGCTTCTAAAGTCTAAATTGTGTATGATCAACAAATGAAAGGCCTGTCCTTCAGCTTTATCTTGCTGTGTATGTTGTCTCTCTGATGCTGCTGCATTTAAGAGTCATAAGCACCATATACTGTTTCTAGTAATCACCCAGTTTAATGCAAGCTTTAAATTAACACATGTATGACACTTATGAGTCTTTTTTTCCTATGTAATATTTTGTTCTTTGTGATAGGAAACATTTCAGCCCAACAACAAAAGAGCTACTAAAGCTTTGTATTTATGTCTATATGTTTGGTCAAAGCATCATCTCTGTGATGTGTGACCATTTTGTTACAAACAGAAATTACAGGCCTGCTGGGCTGCTGTTTCACTGAGAGAAAAGATGTCCCTGAACAGACACACTTCCATGTGTATGTATGTTTCCAGTACAGAAAAAAATCCACTGTTTTTTTCTGATAAAACTGTCAGTACAAAAACATCTTCCCTTTGAGCTTAAGAAAAAAAGTTGTTTTAATCACTTCCGTTTAGTGTCATTCATATTTGATCCCTGTATAACATCTCGTGTCTCTTGTCTCTATGACAGAATTATTCAAAGCACTATGAAGTCCTTTTAGGCAAGAAGTTAAACAACAGATTATCTGAAAAGACAGGATTATCTACAGTTCATCAAATAATCGCAGCTACATTTCCAGGGAAACATGTACAGTGTAATTATATGACTTCATATGAAAATGAATGTTCTACAAAATGTGAAACCTGATGGGTTGCAATTTAAATCAGATTTGACATTCATTCTATTCAACATAGCATGGTGATTTGTTGTAAAGTAGCATGAAAAATGATAATAAATTAGACTAAAATTAAAAAACAATGGGACGTCATGTCTTTTTATAGATTTTTACACTAAGTGATGTGATTTGGACTGGTCAACAAAAATGACAAGAGACAATAATGGCCTGGGGAAAACTCCATTAAAAAGAAAAACTACAGTAACAATCAAAGCTAACAACAGGGTGGGGGGGGGTGAGAGGTTGAGTGATGGAGTGGAGCAGCAACAGATGTGTAATAGCAGAATTTGCTGAATGCTGCACATGTGTTGTCAAATTAATGAAGATGTTTTCTTAATTTGCTTGTGTTTTCTTAAGTTGCAGGGCGTCTGCCCCTGTCAGCCACCGTAGTTTAGGCACAAAAACCTAACTTTAGAAAAAGATTGTGTCGATTTCTGTTTACTTTTACTTGAATATTTCATTTAGTCTCCATTTCCCTATCCTTCAAAGGAGGACGAAGGAAGTCAAACAAGACAACAAACAAGACACGACACATAGGAATTTCTAGTAGGCAGTAGATGTAGAAGGTGCAGAAACTCTCCAGTCACTTTATTGTCTAGTCAATGTATGCTTTATTGTCTATTTTAAAGATATTAGTTGTGCTTCAAGTGTTTGACGTAGGACGATGATGGCATGTGGCTACAAGTTGCTCATCAGGATCTGGAAATCAACTTGCCAGCTTCTTCTGCCAACACTGCTAACATCCTACTGACTCAGCTGGCTCAACTTTTCAAATTTAAACACAGATTAGATCAAGCTAGCAAGACCATAGACCTATACTACGAATCCAGATCAAGATGCCCTGGATTTATTTCAGTTACCCGGCTTCACTAACCCTAACAACCGCAGTCCCACGTAATCTGTGTCACGACGGTGGTTAACAACTAGTTCAATCAACCCAGGGCTTCCCAATCCAGCAACGCGTGTTCACATAAAAGAGGCGGTGTTTGCACAGCACGACCAATCACAAACATCTACCAGAGCCGCATATACTAAGAGCAAACTATAATTCTACATAAATATGAAGAACACAGACATGTTTTTACAAGCAAAATGCAATACAGTCGCTGCTTCCTAAAACAGGAAGGAAAGCTGGCAAAATAAAATATAAAATAATAGTTTTTTAACCTTCATGTTATCAGGACATTCCCATAAAAAATAAGAATATGTATATTGATATAAAATTTAAATGAAATTGTCAAGTTATTGTGTGATTACTAAATTAGGCTAGTGGTGGTCGGCCGTGACGTTCAAGTCCAAACTCTGAAGATTAATAATCATCTGAAATCGCCATAGGTTTTGAAATTTTGACTATATCCAAGTGTTGTTATTACTGTATAGGTTTAATTCTCCATTGCTATAGAAATAAGCCTGTTGTTCAAATTAACCTGATTATACCATCGGGCGCTTGAGTAAATGAATAAATTAAATATGTGGCAGCAGTTGTGTGCAGTAAACTTTCCTTTAACGAGCCTGTTGTACTGAGGAGAAAACCAGTTATAGTTTTAGTGCTAGTAGGCCTATTAAGAGGTGCAGATTAATTCAGGTAGGACTGTGTGTAGACACATTTTATTGTGTGTATTATATGGTGGTCCCCGAAAATTCTTGATTACAAAGAGTGGTCCACACACACAAAAAGTTTGAAAACCCCTGTTCTAAGAACGGTGACGCCGTTATCAATCAAGTCTTGATTGGTCAGTGGGCGGGGCTTTAACACCGGTTGATCGCTGATCTCCAACAGGTGTTCAGCATAAGTTACCACGGTGATTTAACAAGTGATCCACCATCGTGATACAAAAAACCCTGGGTTGAAGTTACCTCATTAACGCCAAATCTTGCTTCATAGTACAGGCCTCAGCTCTAGGCCATCTAATGACGATGAGTCGTTTTTTCAGGATTGGGAAATCAACCCACCAGTCTCAAACACAGAGGAAATATGACCCACAGGAGCGTTCCTGTTCTCATATCTAACCCTAACAGAGGCTGTTCTTTTACAGTTTGGGTAGGTTTAGGTACCAACATTCCCTAGTTATGTTTAGAAAAAGATCTAGTGACATATTACTAGACCGACTGGAAAACTGGGTTGGCATTTCTGGCTCAGTACTAAAGTGGTTTGAGTGTTATTTAATATTTTCTCCTGTTTAACATCTACATGCTTCCACTGGCTCAAACTATGGAAAACAATAAAATAAGTTACCATAGTTATGCGGATGACACACAAATTTATATAACCTTATAGCCAGGGGACTATAGTCCAATACAACAACTGACTAAGTGCAT
Source organism: Sander lucioperca (assembly GCF_008315115.2). Lineage (NCBI taxonomy): Eukaryota > Metazoa > Chordata > Actinopteri > Perciformes > Percidae > Sander > Sander lucioperca. Next base: position 26,612,311 of record NC_050180.1, read on the forward strand.
TGAACAAATTAATGACATGGATGGATGTGCCAGAACTTTCTTAAATTAAATGAAGAACTGAGGTGGTTGTTTTTGGAGCAAAAGAGGAACAATTAAAAGTCAGCACTCAGCTTCAAACGATAATGTTAACAACAACAGACAAAGCCAGAAATCTTGGTGTAGTCATGGACTCAGACCTGAATTTTAACAGCCACATTAAGACAATTACAAAGTCAGCCTATTACCACCTTAAAAATATATCAAGGGTTAAAGGACTTATGTCTCAGCAGGACTTGGAAAAACTTGTCCATGCTTTTATCTTCAGTAGACTAGACTACTGTAACGGAGTCTTTACAGGTCTCCCTAAAAAATCAATCAGACAGCTGCAGCTGATTCAGAACGCTGCTGCTCGAGTCCTCACTAAGACCAAGAAAGTGGATCACATCACTCCAGTACTGAAGTCTCTACACTGGCTTCCACTGCCTCAAAGAATTGATTTCAAAATACTTTTGCTGGTTTATAAATCACTAAACGGTTTAGGGCTGAAATACATTTCTGATCTGCTGCTACACTATGATCCATCCAGACCTCTCAGGTGGTCTGGGACAGGTCTGCTTGTTGTCCCCAGAGTCAGAACTAAACAGGGGGAAGCAGCATTCAGTTTTTATGCTCGACATATCTGGAACAATCTCCCAGAAAACTGCAGGTCTGCTGCAACTCTCAGTTCTTTTAAATCAAAACCTATTAACTCTATTTGATGTTGCCTTTCTTTAAATAACTGTTCATTTCTTATACTGAAGTTGCATTGTTGACACTGTATGACAATCTATATAAGCATATAAAGAGAAATTCCTATTTTATCTGCTTTTATATATTTAACAGTTTTAACTGCTCTTAAATGTTTGATTTCTTATACTGCACTGTAACTTTTATTCTTGTATATTATCTGTTTTAAATTTGTTAATCTGTTTTCATGTAAAGCACTTTGAATTGCTCTGTTGCTGAAATGCGCTCTACAAATAAAGCTGCCTTGCCTTGCATAGTGAACAACCACGGTGATACCCATCATACTTACAAACAGGGCCTGAAATCAACACCCAACCATGCACCAAATGCAGGAGAATTTGGCCATTGGTGGGTAAATCTGTCAATCTACCTGCCACGTTGGCTGGTAGCCAATAACAATTGAGTGACTCAGTTGTTTTTCCAACATTCTTTCACATTTTAACCAAGTCTGCCATTTTCTTTGGATTTGAGTTCTAAAATGTGGCGGCACATTACTGGGGTGAAGAGGCCGGCTGAAACAAGCAGCCAACAAAAAGATGAGGATGATTTAGAGAAAAGTAAAAAAAAAAAAAACATTTTACATTTTAATACCAAGGGGATAGTTAGCGACAATGACAAGGTTATTGAGATTTTTGATTTACAACAGCAGTTAATCATTAATGACTTGACAGCATTTAAATGTGTATTATTAACAAGTTCAACAACGATGCTGGTGCATTTCCTGTATTTCACCTTCATCAGGTAAACATTGGCTGGTGAAATGCCTGTATGGCTGGTGGCCAATTAAGTTCACTTTAGGCCCTGCTTACAACCATATGGTATTAAAAAGAAAAACTACATTAAAACAATGTAGTCTTCAGAAAGTTTAATAAGGCAAAGTTTGTGTGAATGCTACAGTATGGGGTCTTAATAAGTAGAGCTAAAACTGAAATGCCAAAACTCAATTTTCAATAGCGTTGTGTTTGATGGAGTAAATGACCATTTACTTTATTGTGTATAGTGGGCATCTTCAGACACACAAATAATCAGGTCCCGTGAGAGTTAATTATTCTCTCTATGAACTATGTTTTGCAGCCCATTAGTGGCTCCTAAAGGCGGTGTGCTGAACCCCTCTGGACAGGAAGTTTGTTCACACTTGCATGGGTTAGACAGATGATGACATCTCGACCAATGAGGTGTCAATGCCAGCAGAGGTGTGAAGCATGAATCCCACAACATATGATGCAATCATTACTGAACAGTGATGCTTTTTCAGTTGATATTGTATCTGACACCAGTACAATAATTTAATCAATCAGAGTTGTTTAATCTTTAATTATAAAAAGGGATTCAATTAGCATGTGTAATGTGAGAGAGGTTGCTGCCAGTCACAAATCCACAGAGAATTATCCCCCGACTCTGCAGCTCCTCTCAGCTCTACAGTGATTTTAAATCACTGTATTTTGTTTGTTTTAAGGCCCAAAACCTTCCTGTTTTGGTTCACTCTCTGAGCTCTAATAATAATAATAATAATAATAATAATAATAATAATAATAATAATTCAATACATTTATACCGCTCTAGAGAGTGTTTTTAACTCACTGTTGTTTTCACTGTCAGTTTCAGGACTCTCTAAAAACCCACTGTATCAAAGAGGTTGGTGCCCCTCAGCAGCAAATAGACAATTAGAGACTAGCTGGTGAATATATCGGAGGATTTAGCAGGTAAAGAGAGTTAGGGTTAGGGTCGTAGTACTGCCGTATGTAGAAAAATTAAAAGACAACGTGATCGTTTGATTCCTGAGGACGAAGGAGAAGGCTAGGGTCCAATTGAAAGTTAAACAAAAAGGTTTAATAAACAACATGATGAAAATGACAAGACAAAAAGCAAATCTTACACTGCAGCTGACAGTGGACTGAAAACATGCATCTCCGCTCTGGAGTCACATCAATCAGTCATGTGACAATGACAAAACAATAAACTGCAAGCAGCGGACATACAGACATGCTTCCTTGTGAGGTCACAGTTTGCAGTCCTGAATCTTTCTCAGGATAACCTGTTTATTCCCTACACCTGGGTGGTTCCTCAAATTAAATCCCTCCGTATTGGTCAGATGTCTTCAAAAGAAAAAGTGTCCCTAATCCATGTGTCTTGTGGCCACACCCGGCCACAGGATCTCACCAAGTCAGTGTCAATTGTTTCCAAACTACAGGAATACTCATTCTTTGTCTGGCCCAACAGGGGATGGCTCTCAAAGTTGATTAAAGAATAGGTCTTCTGACTTCGTGACTTATTCAATTCTTTAGAAGCTAGGGTTGGGGTGAGGCAGTCGAATGCTGATTAGGCTTAATCAGCATTGAAACGATCATTTTCGGCTCAGTTTCAGTGTCACTCAGTCTCACAGCAATTTACATTAAATAAGTTACATTTTTGACCTAAAAGTATATTGCTCTAAAACATCACCAATGTTTTAACTTTTTTTTTAACTTCAACACGTAGTACTGCCGGAGCAGGAAGTAAGGTCACCGAGTATAAGAGCGCCAAATTCCGCGTAGGATGGCAGATTGGGGTGGTGGATGGGTCAAACAAACACAGGACTTTCCCCTAAGAGACAGGTGATCATGTGCTGTTTGAAAATAAGGGCGCCCTGGTTAGCTAATTTAATTTATAATAATGTATTCTGTGTATTGATCCCCAGTGGGGAAATTACAATTTACACTCTGTTTGTTAGAGATCACTACACACAGGCCTGAAATACACACACACATGCTCAGGACCTATTCATGCACAAATTGAGAGATGTCAGAGTGAGTGGGCTGCCAGTGCTAGACCAGCACCCTGAGCAGTTGGGGGGGTACGGTGCTTTGCTCAAGAGCACCTGGCAGTGCCCAGGAGGTGAATTAGCTAAATTGGTAGAGCATGCATCCTTATGAAAAGGTTTATTCCTCAATGCAGAGGTCCTTGGTTCTGCAGTCATGACCGTCACCTTGCAGTGACCAGTACCCAACTCAACTCAACTCAGACTGTCACGTCAGCAGTTAGCGGCCACCGTTTTATGTAAGATATCATATCAATTGCGTTGGTGAGAATGCTTTGCATCAGATTACACACTTGGTTCCTCTTCAAAATGCAACAGAGAATGTAATCTGTTGTGGCCTCAATCGTAAAGGAAGCTTACTTGTTTCCAGTTGCAAATTGACCCCACCTATCCAACTTCGAGCAAAGTTCACTCTAATTGAACGTTGTCACCCAAAACTGCGATCTGGGATCTCCAGTGCTGGATTTTTCCCTTTCATTGGGGACATTTTGATTGCTTGTGTCTTCTGCACAGATGTCATGTACAACCTGCCTCACAGGTTGTTGTTGTTGTTGTTTTCAATTAAAACAACATCAAACATTTTTTGATCACATTTTCTTCTAGTTAATGTCTAAAATGCAATTAAACTCAGTTGCATGTTGAGTAGCTTTTAGTCCAAAAAGGTTTTCCCTAAAAATGAAGATTCTGTCATCTTTTCAGTAAGTATGACAGAAAGTTGCTTTATTTACAAACATTAGTTACAAAATTTGCAAAACAAAATTTATATATATATATACAGTGCTGCTCATAAGTATTCATACCCATGGTCAAGTTGACTAAAAAGAGGAATAAAAAAAATCATCTTTTGGAAATTGATCTTAATGCTTTAATTAAAAAAATAGGAAAAATCCGACCTTTTAAGGACACCAATTTTTTTTGTGAATTAATAATGTATTGTAAATAAATAAATGTTCTTCCTTAAAATACAGGGGCCATAATTATACATACCCCTATGTTAAATTCCCATAGAGGCAGGAAGACTTTTATTTTTAAAGGCCAGTTATTTCATGGATCCAGGATACTATGCATCCAGATAAAGTTCCCTTGGCCTTTGGAATTAAAATAGTCCCACATCATCACATACCCTTCACCATACCTAGAGATTGGTATGGTTTTATTTCAGTTAGCCTAATAGCTGGTTTGATTTGCATTGATATGGATCTTATCTCAGTTAGCTATTAGGCTAACTGAAATAAAACCATGCCAATCTCTAGGTATGGTGAAGGGGATGTGATGATGTGGGGGTATGGTGAAGGGTATGTGATGATGTGGGGGTATGGTGAATGGTATGTGATGATGTGGGGCTATTTTAATTCCAAAGGCCAAGGGAACTTTATCAGGATGCATAGTATCCGGGATCCATGAAATAACTGGCCTTTAAAAATAAATAATCTGCCTTCCTCTATGGGAATTTAACATAGGGGTATGTATAATTATGGCCCCTGTATTTTAAGGAAGAACATTTATTTATTTTCAATACATTATTCATTCACAAAACAAATTGGTGTCCTTAAAAGGTCGGATTTTTCCTCATTTTTTTTAATTAAGGCATTAAGATCAATTTCCAAAAGATTCTTTTTTTATTCTTTTTTTTAGTCAACTTTAGCATGGGTATGAATACTTATGAGCAGCACTGTATATATATATATATATATATATATACATATATATATATATATATATATACATATATACGCTAGTTATGTTAGCTATGGCTATAACGTTAGCTTTAATGTTAGAGATAAGGGTGCACTGCAAACTTCATTCACATTGACGGTGATGGAGCAGTTGATATGACACATGCCTTTGTTGTGGGAGACCTGGGTTTGATTCCCATTGCAATACATCAACCAATGTGTCCCTGAAGAAGACACTTAACCCCTAGTTGCTCCAGAGGCGTGTGACCTCTGACATACATAGCAATTGTAAGTTGGTTTGGATAAAAGCTTCAACTAAATGACATGTAATGTAACATTTCAAAAGCATTGCACATATCACAACATCAGAACGGATGAGAGACACGTAGCCTATATTCCTTTATTCACAGCACTATCTTGCACTACATCGTTATAAAGACAGAAAAAAACTGTTCTTCGGCCAGGACAACCACTCTGAGCTTCCTGAATGAAAGCTCTCAATCAAGGTAAACTAAGGAGGTCCTTGGGTGGGATCGCCTTAAAAGTAACTAATCAGAGGAGGGCCAGTACCACCTTGGTTTCCACCCCCTAAATGTCAAAAGTCAGTTTCATGCAGGCTTGCATGTTTGCTCTCCTCTGCTCTCACAGCAGACATTCGCGGGCGCGTGGTGGCTGCTTTCTGTGCATGCTTTATACGTGCAGGCAGGGACCAAAAATTGACTCTGGCATTTTTGCCCCGACCGGCCCACCACAATCGGTCGGACACCACCCATCATTACACGTCATCTATGTGGTCCCCATAAATATGCGGACCTACTCTACTGTTCCCCTCACCACTACAAAGCTAAGTAGTATGTGCCATGGACCATAATAAGGTGAACAGTGTACTCACTTGATCTTGGCCTAGTAAGAGATGTGATTCAGCCAGCCCACTGCCAGTCAGAATACAAAATTAACCAATGGGCCGCTGTCCCTGCATTATGGGGCGGAAGAGTCCATCCATCCATCTTCGTCTGCTTATCCGGTAACGGGTCGCGGGGGTAGCAGCTCCAGCAGCGGACCCCAAACTTCCCTTTCCCGAGCCACATTAACCAGCTCCGACTGGGGGATCCCGAGGCGTCCCCAGGCCAGGTTGGAGATATAATCCCTCCACCTAGTCCTGGGTCTTCCCTAAGGCCTCCTCCCAGCTGGACGTGCCTGGAACACCTCCCTAGGGAGGCGCCCAGGGGGCATCCTTACCAGATGCCCGAACCACCTCAACTGGCTCCTTTCGACGCGAAGGAGCAGCGGCTCTACTGCGAGCTCCTCACGGATGACTGAGCTTCTCACCCTATCTCTAAGGGAGACGCCAGCCACCCTCCTGAGGAAACCCATTTTGGCCGCTTGTACCCTGGATCTTGTTCTTTCGGTCATGACCCAGCCTTCATGACCATAGGTGAGGGTAGGAACGAAAACTGACAAGTAGATTGAGAGCTTTGCCTTCTGGCTCAGCTCTCTTTTCGTCACAACGGTGCGATAAATTGAATGTAATACCACACCCGCTGCGCCGATTCTCCGACCAATCTCCCGCCCAATTGTCCCCTCACTCGCGAACAAGACCCCAAGGTACTTGAACTCCTTCACTTGGGGTAAGGACTCATTCCCTACCTGGAGAAGGCACTCCATCGGTTTCCTGCTGAGAACCATGGTCTCCGATTTAGAGGTGTTGATCCTCATCCCAGCCGCTTCACACTCGGCTGCGAACCGATCCAGTGAGTGCTGAAGGTCACAGGCCGATGATGCCATCAGGACCACATCATCTGCAAAAAGCAGCGATGAGATCCCCATCTCACCAAACTGCAACCCCTCTCCACCCTGACTACGCCTCGATATCCTGTCCATAAATACTACAAACAGGATTGGTGACAAAGCACAGCCCTGGCGGAGGCCAACTCTCACCTGAAACGAGTCCGACTTACTGCCGAGAACCCGGACACAGCTCTCACTTTGGTCGTACAGAGATTGGATGGCCCTGAGAACGGACCCCCTCACCTCATACTCCCACAGCACCTCCCACAGTATCTCCCGGGGGACCCTGTCATATGCCTTCTCCAGATCCACAAAGCACATGTAGACCGGTTGGGCATACTCCCAGGCTCCCTCCAGGATCCTTGCGAGAGTAAAGATCTGGTACGTTGTTCCACGACCAGGACGGAATCTGCATTGTTCCTCTTCAACCTGAGGTTCGACTATCGACCGAACCCTCCTTTCCAGCTCCTTGGAGTAGATTTTACCGGGGAGGCTGAGAAGTGTGATACCCCTGTAATTGGCACACACCCTCTGGATTCCCCTTTTTGAAAAGGGGAACCACCACCCCGGTCTGCCACTCCTTAGGCACCGTCCCAGACTTCCACGCAATGTTGAAGAGGCGTGTCAACCAAGACAACCCCTCCACACCCAGAGCTTTAAGCATTTCTGGACTGATCTCATCAATCCCTGGGGCTTTGCCACTGTGGAGTTATTTAACTACCTCAGCAACTTCCACCAGGGAAATTGACGACAATCCCCCATCATCCTCCAGCTCTGCCTCTACCATGGAGGGCGTATTAGTCGGATTTAGGAGTTCCTCAAAGTGCTCCTTCCACCGCCCTATTACCTCCTCAGTTGAGGTCAACAGCGTCCCATCCTTACTGTACACAGCTTGGATGGTTCATTGCTTCCCCCTCCTGAGGTGGCGAACGATTTTCCAGACGCACCTTGGTGCCGACCGAAAGTCCTTCTCCATGTCTTCTCCGAACTTCTCCTACACCCGCTGCTTTGCCTCTTTCACGGCAGTGGCTGCAGCCCTTCGGGCCCTTTGGTACCTTGCAACTGCCTCCGGAGTCCTCTGGGATAACATATCCCGGAAAGACTCCTTCTTCAGTCGGACGGCTTCCCTGACCACTGGTGTCCACCACGGTGTTCGTGGGTTACCGCCCCTTGAGGCACCTAAGACCCTAAGACCACAGCTCCTCGCCGCAGCTTCAGCAATGGAAACTTTGAACATTGTCCACTCGGGTTCAATGCCCCCAGCCTCCACAGGGATGCACAAAAAGCTCCACCGGAGGTGTGAGTTGAAAGTCTGTCGGACAGGGGCCTCCTCCAGACGTTCCCAATTTACCCGCACTACCCGTTTGGGCTTACCAGGTCTGTCCAGAGTCTTCCCCCACCCCCTGACCCAACTCACCACCAGATGGTGATCGATTGACAGCTCTGCCCCTCTCTTCACCCGAGTGTCCAAAACATACGGCCTCAGATCAGATGAAACGATTATAAAATCGATCATTGACCTTTGGCCTAGGGTGCTCTGGTACCAAGTACACTTATGAGCATCCCTATGTTCGAACATGGTGTTCGTTATAGACAATCCATGACTAGCACAGAAGTCTAACAACAAACAACCACTCTGGTTTAGATCAGGGAGGCCGTTCCTCCCAATCACGCCTCTCCATGTGTCTCCATCATTGCCCACGTCTGCGTCAGGCCGAATACTCCGAGCTCTTGTTTGGTGCATACGCACAAACAACAGTCACGGTGGATGAGAGCAACCCTCTCGTCCACCAGGGTAAACTCCAACGAAGCGGTGCTCAGCCGGAGGCTTGTGAGTATCCCCACACCCGCCCGGCGCCTCACACCCTGGGCAACTCCGGAGAAGAAAAGAGTCCAACCCCTATCCAGGAGTATGGTTCCAGAACCGAGACTGTGCGTAGAGGTAAGCCCCACCAGATCCAACTGGTAGCGCTCCACCTCCCGCACAAGTTCCGGCTCCTTCCCCCACAGAGAGGTGAAGTTCCACGTCCCCAGAGCCGGAGTCTGCTTCCTGGGTCTGGTCCGTCGAGGCCCCTGACCTTCACTGCCACCTATGTGGCAGCGCACCCGACCCCAGCGGTTCCTCCCACAGGTGGTGGGCCCATGGGTTGGAGAGAGAGGTGCCACATAGCTTTTTCGGGCTGTGCCTGGCCGGGCTCCGTGGCAAACCCGGCCACCAGGCGCTCGCTGACGGGCCCTCCATCTGGGCCTGGCTCTGGACGGGGTCCCCGGGCTTCCTCCAGACAGAGTCACTCTATCTCTACCTCGTTTCTTTCATAGGGTTTTTGAACCATTCTTTGTCTGGCCCCTCACCTGAGACCACTTTGCCTTGGGAGACCCTACCAGGAGCACAAAGCTCCAGACAACACAGCCCTCAGGATCATAGGGACACACAAACCTCTCCACCACGATAAGGTGATGGTTCACGGAGAGGGGCCGGAAAAGTACACAGGGCGATACTCTGGTAAGCACAAATGATGTTTAACCTTGTGCCCAGCTAATTTCAATAGCTCACGTGACTGTATTCTATGAACAGTTAACTTCATTTAACATTTTAAGTGATGTTTTCTTTTCTGGGATGCAAATATTTTTCTAAAATAAGTTCCTTCCAGAGACTATGGAGCCACAATCACTGCATCCAGACCTTAGCGCCTCCCCACACAATTGTGATTGTTTAAAGAAATGCAAACAACCCAGAGCGTTTTTTCACCTATCCAAGAATGTATCAGTGATGTAGCCAGACTTTACTCCACAAGGCTGTAGAGATAGAGCAGGCAATGCAATACTTCTGTTTTAGAAACTTTTCAAGGAATGTGTAGAACATTAATAGAACAAAGGAAAGGAAACAAGGGTAAAGAATAACAATGGAGAGATTGGATAGAGAGACAGTGAGAAAGGCAGGGTTACAGAGAGAGTGATGAAGATGATTGTGGGATGTGCAGAGTGAGGAAGGAGGGGCATCAGAGTCCAACAGGGACTGAGAGTGAGGAGGGGATGAAGAGAATGTGAGCGAGATAAATCAGTTACACGACTCAGGTTTGTTCAGAAAGCTGCCCGAGCTGCAGATCTCTGCATATCTCTGGAGATGGAGGTTGAGGACAGAGCCCAGCTCTGCTTTCCACAGTTCCCAAACACCTCCTGCAGAAAGCCCTTGTCTCCTTGGCCCCAAACAGTTACCATTATGCTGTACTCCATCTCTCTGATCACTGTGGCTCTCAACCTGCTCATCATCATCTCTATCTCCCACTTCAGGCAAATATTAACTTCTTTGCTTCTCTCTACAGGAATTGTAACTTAAAAATGTGAACAGCTGCTGTACATTTAGAATTGTCTTTGAGCTAGAACTGAATAATGTTGCTCTAAATGTCTGACTTTGATGCCAGGGACTGTTGTTCATGTCCACTCTCTTACCAATATTAAGTATTGCTTTCTGTCCACCGTGACCTCAACCAAGTCATTTTAACTGTCATTCTTGTTGGTGTAATGGTGTTTTTCTCTTTCCCTCCAGGCAGCTCCACACACCCACCAACATCCTCCTCCTCTCTCTGGCTGTCTCAGACTTTCTAGTGGGCCTCGTGCTGATGCCTGTAGAAGTTCTCCAAAAAACATCCTGCTGGTTTCTTGGTGACTTTGTGTGTGCTATGTATACTATTTTTTCAGGCATCATTATCTCAGCCTCAATAGGTGACATGGTGCTCATATCAGTTGACCGTTATGTGGCTATTTGTGACCCTCTGCATTACACCACCAGGATCACTGACAACAGAGTTAAACTCTGTGTTTATCTGTGTTGGCTCTGTTCTGTTTCCTACAGCTTTCTCTTTGTTAAGGATGAACTGACTCAACTGGGGAGGTATAATTCCTGCTACGGAGAATGTGTGTTGGTCGTTGACTTTGTCGTAGGAGCTGTAGATGTTGTTTTGTCCTTTATTGTTCCAGTTACTGTCATAATAGCTCTGTATCTGAGAATATTTGCCGTGGCTGTGTCTCAGGCTCGTGTCATGCGCTCTCACATTACAGCTGTCACACTCCAGCTTTCAGTGACTCCAAAGGCAAAGAAATCAGAGCTGAAAGCAGCCAGGACTCTTGGTGTTCTTATAGTTGTGTTTCTAATGTGTTTCTGCCCATTTTACTCTGTCTCTCTTGCAGGTGACAAATGGGTCAATGCTTCATCTGTCTCCTATGTTCTCTTTGTGTACTATTGTAACTCTTGTCTAAACCCTGTGATCTATGCCTTGTTTTACCCCTGGTTTAGAAAATCAGTTAAACTCATTATTACTCTTCAGATACTGCAGCCTGGGTCCTGTGAGACCAACATGCTGTAGAGAGACTGTGGAGGGACAGAGATCAGACTTGGTCTAAGGATTAAATTAATTAATATGTTACTGCTGTTCAGTGAGTGAATTAGCAAATACAGAAGGTGAACATATGCTTTCCCATCTTTAAGACAAAATTGTGTATGATCAACAAATGAAAGGCCTGTCCTTCAGCTTTATCTTGTTGTGTATTGTGTCTCTCTGATGCTGCTGCATTTAAGAAAGAGTCATAAGCACCATATACTGTTTCTAGTAATCACCCAGTTCAATGCAAGCTTTAAATTAACATATGTATGACACTTATGAGTCTTTTTTTCCTATGTAATATTTTGTTCTTTGTGATAGGAAACATTTCAGCCCAACAACAAAAGAGCTACTAAAGCTCTGTATTTATGTCTATATGTTTGGTCAAAGCATCATCTCTGTGATGTGTGACCATTTTGTTACAAACAGAAATTACAGGCCTGCTGGGCTGCTGTTTCACTGAGAGAAAAGATGTCCCTGAACAGACACACTTCCATGTGTATGTATGTTTCCAGTACAGAAAAAACATCCACTGTTTTTTTCTGATTAAACTGTAAGTACAAAAACATCTTCCCTTTCAGTTTAGAAAAAACAGTTGTTTTAATCATTTCAGTTTAGTGTTATTCATATTTGATCCCTGTATAACATCTCGTGTCTCTTGTCTCTATGACAGAATCATTCAAAGCACTATGAAGTCATTTTAGGTAAGAAGTTAAACAACAGATTATCTGAAAAGACAGGATTATCTACAGTTCATCAAATAATCGCAGCTATATTTCCAGGGAAACATGTACAGTTTGATCATATGACAGAGACAATTAATGTTCTACAAACTACTATGTGAAACCTGATGGGTTGCATCTTAAAACAGATTTGTCATTCATTCTATTCAACATAGCATGGTGATTTGTTGTAAAGTAGCATGAAATATGATAATAAATTACACTTATTAATAATGTAACGTCATGTCTTTTTATTGAATTTTTACACTAAGTGATGTGATTTGGACTGGTCAACAAAAATTACAAGAGATAATAATCTCCTGGGGAAAACTCCATAAAAATTAAAACTTCAGTAACAGTCAAAGCTAACAACAGGGTGTTGGGGGGGTGAGAGTTTAAGTGATGGAGTGGAGCAGCAACAGATATGTAATAGCAGATGAATTTTCTGTATAAAGTAAAACCACCCAGGGACCTCTGCATCATCCAGATAGACAAAGACACATTTGTTGACCGTGTCTCTAAGGTTTTCAAGCCTGCAGGGCATTGATCAGAGTCAGAGACACAACCAGACACTCTTCATGGCCACTGGAGGGGGTTAAAGGCTATTTTCCAAGTGTGCCAAAATCTCACTAAGTTATAGATGTTTCTGAGGTGTGAAGGTGCATTTAGTCTGTAGAAAACACAGCCCTCTCATTCATTTAAATGGGCCACTCTGTTAAATCAGCAGGACTTCATTTAAAAACATCAACAACAACAAAAACAACAGTGTCCCGTAATGTGACGTCATCCAGAAAGGTTGTGTCTGGGTTTAAGGTCAGGAATGGAGGGATTAATTAGAGTCAGGGGGAGAAACTAGGGTTAGGGTTAAGCATGAACAGTTGATGAAAAAGTATTTTGATTGGCAGAGGTGAACATAGTATCCTCTTATACCTATACAAGATGACTGTTTATATAACTTTTAGGCATGTGTTGACCAGCATCTGAGGATTCAGAAGATATGATCAAGAATGACTTGCCTGGACACTAGACCAAACAAATGATCCTCAACCTTCCAGCCTTCAATATGGTTAAAACACAACACAAGTTGGGATGCATCAGCAGGCTAATCACTATTGTCAACAACAACATAGCTTATTATGTGTGTGTATGTAGAGTATGTGTGTGACAAGGACAGATACTTGCACAAACTGACTTAGTTAATACACTGTTCAAGGGGTAATTATGTCAGTTCCCTTTTTTTTAAATTATTTTTTGGGGATTTTTAGGCCTTTATTTGGATAGGACAGTTTTGACTTGAAAGGGGAGAGAGAAGGGGAATGACCTGCAGCAAAGGGCAAACTTATTGCTTATCCTGAAGAATCCATTCTACAAAGTGCTCAGCAACATAATAATAATAATAATAATAATAATAATAATAATAATAATAATAATAATAATAATACGTTTATTTGATATAGCACCTTCTACAGACAAAGTCACAATGTGCTTCACATGATAAACATTTGTAAAAATACAGTACAATCCAACAGAAAATAAGCAGCGGAAAAAAGAAAATAATAATTGAACGACCAATAAAAATCATTTCAACAATTAAAACCTAAATCCCAAAGTTTACAAACGTGAGTCAAAAGAGACTTTAAACAAATGTGTCTTCAGCTGCTTTTTAAAAGCTTCAACAGAGACTGCTGAACGTAAGACAGTAGGAAGGGCGTTCCACAGGTTTGGAGCCACCGCTTCAAAGGAACGGTCACCTCTAGTTTTTAAACAAGTGCGTGGGACCACCAGTAATCCTTGGTTAGAAGATCTGAGGGACCTGTTAGTAGTGTACAGATGGAGCAGGTCCGAGATATAAACAGGTGCCAGACCATGCAAAGCTTTATAAGCCAGAACACGAACTTTAAATTGGATCCTGAACTTGATCAGAAACCAATGTAATGAATATAGAATTGGAGTGATGTGCGACATCCTGCTGGACCTGGTCAATAGCCTTGCAGCAGAGTTCTTGACTAGTTGTAGGCGATCCTGGAACGACGGAGTTACAGTAATCAAGCCGGGATGATATAAATCCATTAATGATCATCTCAAGCTCAGAAAGCGGAACAACAGCTCTTAGTTTGGCAATGTTTCTTAATTAAAAGAAACATGTGCGGGTCAGGGATTTGATATGTTGATCAGAATACATCTTATTATTAAATATAACACAACAGTTTGGACTGTACGGCTGAAGAAAGGGACCCCAAGAGCTGAGTAACCTTGAAAGCTGTAGTGTCCAGAGCAACAATAAGGACTTCGGGTTTATCTATATTGAGCTGTAGGAAGTTGTTTGACAGCCAATCCTTAATGGAAGTCGAACATTTAAGCAGTTCCATCAGTTTCTCAGTCTTTTCTGGGTTAAAAGAGACATATAGCTGGATGTTATCTGCATAGAAGTGATAACTGATATCTCCGAATTGGCTAATTATATGTCCCAGGGAAAGCATATATAATGCAAATAAAATCGGACCTAACACAGAACCCTGAGGCACCACACAGGAAAGGGCAGCAGCTTCTGAACAATTGGGACCAAGTGACAGAAAAACCTCTATCTGAAAGATAAGAGGTGAACCAATCCAGGATGTTCCCTGAGATACCAACCCAGTGCTTAAGTCTATCAAGCAAGAAGTTATGATCCACTGTATCAAAACATGCGCTAAGATCAAGCAGCACCAAAACCGAGCATTCACCCATGTCAGAGGACATTAATAATCATTGGACACTTCAGATTGAAATTTGTCTAGAATGTTGTGTGTGGCCAAAACAGCAGTGAGCTGTTTAGAAACAACTTTTTCTAAAATTTTGTAAATGAAAGGCATCTTGGAAATGGGCGTATAATTTGCGGGAATTGATGTATCCAGGTTGGTTTTCTTTAGTAGTGGCTGAACAACTGCCTGTTTAAAATACGAAGGGACACAACCAGATTGCAGAGAGCTGTTGAGTATAGAGAGAACCCAAGTACTCACAGACCCAAGAACATTTTTAAACAAGGAAGTTGGTATAATATCTACTGGGCTCGAGGAAGATTTCATACTGCTAATCAGATCAGTGAGTGTGTCTGTGGCATAAATGAAAATGAACGATGCCTCCTCATATGATGCAGCCAGGCATATACCAGTCAACCAACGTCAATGCTTGTTCTAGAAGGATTTTGAATTAAACAAATACCTGTTTTTTGAACAAGCACGCTTTGATGGTTTTGTTACTTTAGAAAAACCTATATAACGCAGGAAAGAGTTGAGACCAACTAGAATATTTGGACCAAGACCAATGGCCAAGTCCGAGACAAGTCCAAGTCCAATTACCAACGAGTCCAAGAGAAATCTGAGGTAATAGAAAAATGTCTGGAGTCCAAACTCAAGTCCAGCCTCGGCAACCCTTTCTCACTCAGCGTCCGTCTTTTACGCGATGGGAGTAAGAATGTGTTGCAACCAACATCTGATACAATAACACTGAGTAAAAATTAGTTTTCAGTGGAGATCCACAATGAAAAATTGCAGAAGTGAGCAGACTGTTTCACTGGTTGGGGGTTTTATTTTACAAATGTTCAATTTGTTTAAAATCTGCAGAAAATTCTGCATCAGCAGATTTCATGTGACCTGGTTTATCCTCAACATTAGTGGTGTTCTGGTTTCACTGTTGGAGAGTTCGATACAAAACAGGATGGAGAAAAGAGACAAAGATTTGGAAAAAAAAACAAGACAGTCGGCTCTACAGGACGATTTCTTTCTTTGGCAACTTTCATGTTTTTTTTCCAAATGATGTTCAGACTTTAGACAGGGTCACCGGCTGCAAAATCAACACGCAGACAATGTAAACATGTTTGTTTCATAATGAGCTGCAGGCCGGACTCTGCGGACTAACGAGCCGCCGGCCTTAATGAGACTAACTGCTCTCAGGTGACCTCATTAACTCACCTGATACACTGACCACACACACACACATACACACACACACATACATATACGCACACAACATACACACACACACACACATATATATACGCACACAACATACACACACACACACACACATATACGCACACAACATACACACACATATATATACGCACACAACATACACACACACACACACACACATACACACACACATACATATACGCACACAACATACACACACACACACACAGACACACAACACAGACACAGACACACACACACACACACACAAAACACACACACATACATACACAAACACGCACACACATAAACACACACACAGTCATATACGCACACACAGACACATACACAACACACACACACAGACACACACACACACACACACAACATGCAGACACAGACAAACGCACACACACACGTTTGTTGTAGAAACATCAGAGAGAATTGGAAATTACCGCAACATACACGTTTACATTTTGATGATAATTACAGACTTACTTCAGTCAGGTTTTATGTGCAGGACTTTTACTTGTAGTGGAGTATTTTCACAGTGTGGTTTTACTGCAGTTAAGGATCTGAATACTTCTGCTGAAAATTTGTATTTCTCAGGCTGTTCTCATGAAGCATCCGTACATATAGGTGGTATAAGTAAAAGCACTATTATTAGTATGTATTCCACGTATTTATTCAAGTTCATGTTTGGAAGAAGTTAAAGAGAAAACACAAGACTTTCACCAGGAAACAGGTGTTCATGTCCTGAAGAAGTTAAGGAGAAAACACAAGACTTTCACTAGGAAACAGGTGTTCATGTCCTGAAGAAGTTAAGGAGAAAACACAAGACTTTCACCCAGGAAACAGGTGTTCATGTCCTGAAGAAGTTAAGGAGAAAACACAAGACTTTCACCAGGAAACAGGTGATCATGTCCTGAAGAAGTTAAGGAGAAAACACAAGACTTTCACCAGGAAACAGGTGTTCATGTCCTGAAGAAGTTAAGGAGAAAACACAAGACTTTCACCAGGAAACAGGTGTTCATGTCCTGGAGAAGTAAAGGAGTTACCGAGAAGAACTTCAGCAGAACCTCTGATGTATTGCTGAAATTCTGGTGATTTTTCTTCTTGTTGTTGATCTTTTTTGCTGTTTTCCCAAACAGGAATTTAAAATTAGAGATGGTCCGATACCATTTTTTGCTTCCCGATACCGATTCTGATACCTGAACTTGCGTATCGGCCGATACCGAGTACTGATCCGATACCAGTGTGTCATATATTTCATTATGTTTTAACATCTGTATACTACTATCCCTGTATGATGATATGATGTATAACAGCTGTATACTACTATCTCTGTATGGATGATATGATGTATAACAGCTGTATACTACTATCTCTGTATGGATGATATGATGTATAACAGCTGTATACTACTATCTCTGTATGGATGATATGATGTATAACAGCTGTATACTACTATCTCTGTATGATGATATGATGTATAACAGTTGTATACTACTATCTCTGTATGGATGATATGATGTATAACAGCTGTATACTACTATCTCTGTATGGATGATATGATGTATAACAGCTGTATACTACTATCCCTGTATGGATGATATGATGTATAACAGCTGTATACTACTATCTCTGTATGGATGATATGATGTATAACAGCTGTATACTACTATCTCTGTATGGATGATATGATGTATAACAGCTGTATACTACTATCTCTGTATGGATGATATGATGTATAACAGCTGTATACTACTATCTCTGTATGGATTATATGATGTATAACAGCTGTATACTACTATCCCTGTATGGATGTGATATTATTTCTAATGAACTATCTTTGTTGTCGGTCTGGCTCAGGTTAAACTCTTTGTGAAACATGAACAAACTCAAACAATCATACCTGCAAACTAGTCGCTTTTCAGTGAAAATCGCCGTTTTGAATGGGAAAATGGAGGAGATGTGTCCCCTTTTTCAGCCCTTCTGAGTTTGCAGGTATGAACAATGAACGCCCCAGAACTTTCTGTTATTCTCCAGTTTGACAGTCAGTTATAACGGAAAAATAACATGAATAAACTACTTTAACGTAGATTTTCTTTAGGCCTTTATTACGTGGTATCGGATCGATGTCATAACTCCAGTACTTCCCGATACCGATACCAGCGTTTTAGGCAGTATCAGAGCCCATCTCTATTTAAAAGCGTCTCTGTGTTGCTTTAAGGCGAACGAGGTAAGGCCGAGGTGACGTTCGCTGGAAGCAAACTGCTGCTGTCGAAGACAAAAATACAAACGAGAAAAGTGCTCAAACAGAAGAGAAGAAACACACTGACACAGTCAACATTTCTCAGCCGAAGGCATCCTAGTCAAAGTCAAGTTTATTTCATCCATAAAAATGGAAATTACAGTGCTCATACCCACCTAATACAATACAATAAATACAATATAATACAATACAATACATAAATACAATACAAAATTTATAAGAATGTACGTTTAAAGTGCTTGTTGTGCTGTCTGATAGTCTGAGGTATAAAAGAGAGAGCATACCGCTTAGCTCGTGTCACGGGAGACCTTAGTCTACCACTACGTTCTATAACCCTACCAGTCAGATTACCACAGGAGACCTTAGTCTACCACTACGTTCTATAACCCTACCAGTCAGATTACCACAGGAGACCTTAGTCTACCACTACGTTCTATACCCTACCAGTCAGATTACCACAGGAGACCTTAGCCTACCACTACGTTCTATAACCCTACCAGTCAGATTACCACAGGAGACCTTAGTCTACCACTACGTTCTATAACCCTACCAGTCAGATTACCACAGGAGACCTTAGTCTACCACTACGTTCTATAACCCTACCAGTCAGATTACCACAGGAGACCTTAGCCTACCACTACGTTCTATAACCCTACCAGTCAGATTACCACAGGAGACCTTAACCTACCACTACGTTCTATAACCCTACCAGTCAGATTACCACAGGAGACCTTAGTCTACCACTACGTTCTATAACCCTACCAGTCAGATTACCACAGGAGACCTTAGCCTACCACTACGTTCTATAACCCTACCAGTCAGATTACCACAGGAGACCTTAGTCTACCACTACGTTCTATAACCCTACCAGTCAGATTACCACGGGAGACCTTAGTCTACCACTACGTTCTATAACCCTACCAGTCAGATTACCACAGGAGACCTTAGCCTACCACTACGTTCTATAACCCTACCAGTCAGATTACCACAGGAGACCTTAGTCTACCACTACGTTCTATAACCCTACCAGTCAGATTACCACGGGAGACCTTAGTCTACCACTACGTTCTATAACCCTACCAGTCAGATTACCACGGGAGACCTTAGTCTACCACTACGTTCTATAACCCTACCAGTCAGATTACTACAGGAGACCTTAGTCTACCACTACGTTCTATAACCCTACCAGTCAGATTACCATGAAGAGGGTGACCCGGGTCCATTGTTATTTTCTGTCATTTTTGCCAGACGGATGTCATATACTTGATCCACTGTATTTAACTCTCCTACCATTTTTCCAGCCCTTTAAGTCACTCTTAAATCAATCCTGGTCTTCTCGGTTACCCCATCGGATGCAAACAGGGAGCAGCAGAGAATTTTTTTATGTTTTATTCAAGTTTTGGCATTTCAAAAAAATTGAACTGGTTTCAAAACTGTATTCTGACTAAACTTTGACTATTTTAAGTCTCTGATTATCCATCAACATACGTTCCTCTAATATTAGTCTAAAT